>NC_044984.1:117615850-117743205 GCF_008728515.1 Papio anubis
AGTGAGACCCTGTCTCAAAAAAAAATTAAAATAATAAAATATATTTTTTTATTTTTTATTTGAGACAGGGTCTCACTCTGTCACCCAGGTTGGAGTGCAGTGGTGCCATCTCAGTCTACTGTGGTCTCTTTTTTCGAGACAGAGTCTCGATCTGTTGCCCAAGATGGAATGGAGTGATCTCGGCTTATTGCAACCTCCGCCTCCCGAGTTCAAGCGATTCTCCTGCCTCAGCCTCCTGAGCAGTTGGAATTACAGGTGTGCTGCGCCACCACAACCATCTAATTTTTGGTTTGTTTTTTCTTTTTCTTTTTCTTTTTTTTTTTTTTTTTTTGAGACAGTCTCCCTCTGTTGCCCAGGCTGGAGTACAATGGTGCGAGCTCGGCTCACTACAACCTCCGCCCTCCCAGGTTCAAGTGATTCTCCTGCCTCAACCTCCTGAGTAGCTGAGGTTACAGGCATGCACCACCACACCCAGCTAATTTTTGTATTTTTAGCAGAGACAAGGTTTTGCCATTTTGGCCAGACTGGTCTCAAACTCCTGACTCAAGTGATCTGCCCACCTAGGCCTCCCAAAGTGCTGCGATAACAGGTGTGAGCCACCATGCCCAGACTAATTTTTGTATTTTTAGTAGAGATGGGGTTTCACCATATTGGCCAGGCTGGTCTCGAACTCCTGATCTCAACTGATTCTCCCGCCTCGACCTCCCAAAGTGCTGGGATTATAGCCATGGGCCACTGCTCCCAGTCCAGCTCACTGGAGTCTCAACCTTCCAGGTTCAAGACATCCTCCTGCCTTAGCCCCACAAGAAGCTGGGACTACAGGCACACACCACCAAGCCCTGCTAAATTTTTTTGTACTTTTAGTAGAGACAGGGTTTTGCCATGTTACCCAGGCTGGTCTCGAACTCCAGAACTCAAGCAATCCACCCTCCTCGGCCTCCCAAAGTGCTAGGATTACAGTTGTGAGCTACCAGGTCCAACCTTAAAATATATTTTAAAATAGACAATTTCTTTCTTTCTTTCTTTTTTTTTTTTTTTTTGAGACAGGGCCTCGAGCTGTCTCCCAGGCTGGAGTACAGTGGTACAATCACAGCTCACTACAGCCCCAACCTACCGAGCTCAAACCATCATTCCCCTTCAGCCTCCCAAGTAGCTGGGACTATAAGCTCACACCACCACACCCAGCTAATTTTTGTATTTTGTGTACAGACGAAGTTTTGCTATGTTGCCCAGGCTGGTCTCAACCTCTTGGGGTCAAGTGATCTGCCCACCTTGGCTTCCCAAAGTGCTGGGATCACAGGTGTGAGCCACCACACCCAGCTGACAATTTCTTTGTGAGTAGTATAGACATATAGAATCAATGTAAATAATTCAGTAATTCAAATGTTTATTGACCACCTATAGTGCCAGGCTGGGGTGGCAGGAGGAGTGAGACAAGAAAAGTAAGTAAATCATGCAGTATACAGATGGTAAGCACTCTGATGAGATTTTAAAACAGGATAAAGGGGATATGTAGTGGGGGGTGGGGTAGGCAGGCACTAGTTTTGAATCAGGTGAACAGGGTTGGCTACTGAGAGGATAATTAAGAGGGCATCAGCCATTTTAGCCATGTATGAGGGAGCTCCCTCACACAGGGAGAAGAACATTTCAAGTATGGAAAACAGCCAATGCAAAAGTCCTAAAACATATCTGGGACATTTGAGCAGACAGTCTCCCTTCTCATCAAAGAAACAGACAGAGCACAGCCGGGCGCAGTGGCTCATGCCTGTAATCCCAGCACTCTGGGAGGCTGACACGGGCAGATTGCCTGAGGTCAGGAGTTCAAGACCAGCCTGACCACATGGACAAACTCCGTCTCTACTAAAAATACAAAATGAACTGGGTGTGGTGGTACGTGCCTGTAATCCCAGCTACTTGGGAGGCTAAAGGCTGAGGCAGGAGAATTGTTTGAACCCGGGAGGCAGATGTTGCAGTGAGCCGGGATCACGCCATCGCACTCCAGCCCAGGCAACAAGAGCAAAACTCTGTCTCAAAAAAAAAAAAAAGAAAGAAAGAAAGGGACAGAGTACAATCGCTAACCTGCAATGGTTCATTTTTTTTTTTTTTTTACTTTATCATGGTGCAAAAGCAATATGCAGTCAGTAGAAACCATACTTTGAGTACCTGTATGACCATTCTGTTTTCACTCTCAGTATTCAATAAAGTATATGAAATAGTCAATACTTTATTATAAAATACTTTGTGTTAGATAACTTTGCCCAACTGTAGGCTAATGTAAGCGTTCTGAGCACATTTAATGTACACTAGGCTAAGTTATGATCTTTAATAAGCTAGGTGTACTAAATGCATTTTCACTTTTTTTTTTTCCTTGAGACAAGGTCTTGGTGTTGCCCAGGCTGGAGTGCAGTGGTGTGATCATGGCTCACTGCAGCCTTGACCTCCCAGACTCAAGCAATCTTCCCATCTCAGCTTTCCAAGTAGCTAGCACTACAGGTGCATTACCACCCCTGGCTACTGTTTTAACTCTTTTGTAGAGATGAGGTCTCAACTTGTTGCTCAAGCTGGTCTCAACCTCATGGCCTCAAGCAATCCTCACACCTTGGCCTCTCAAAGTGCTGGGATTACAGGCATGAGCCACTGTGCCCAGCCCATTTTCAACTTATGATATTTTCAATTTATGGTGAGTTTATCAGGACATAACCCCACTGTAATTCAAGGAACAACTCAGTATAAAGTGAGGTCAAAGAGGTAACAGGGCTAGGTTGTTAGGCCCTGTGGGCCCCTGTAAGGACTCTGAACAACAGGGTTTGGAGCGGAGGAGTCACACGATGTGACTTAACTTTTCAGAGGATCACTTTTTCTACTATGTTGAGAACAGACTGAAGCATGCAAGAGTGGAAGTGGGGAGGCTAGTTAAGAAGACAGCAGCAACCCAGGTGATAGATGAGAGGCCACTCTTAGGCTGGAAGCCGTGGAGGTGGTGAGAAGTGGTGGGATTCTAGAAAGTTTTGTAAGGCAAAGCTAATTCATCCTGATGAATTGGATGTGGGATATGGGGGGCGGGGAAAAAAGTCTGTATATAAAGCAATTAGATTGGAATAAGCTCACCATGGAGTGTAAAGGATGGCTCAGAGGGTTTGAATTTAATTCATTTTGAACTACCCAAAAAAGGTTGATAATTTTTATAGCTGTTCAAAACAACTGCAAAAGTACTTCATTCTCTTTACAGATCTTGTAACATAAATTAAGACAAGAAAGGTGGTTGGGCGTGGTGGCTGAAGTCTGGTAATCCCAGCACTTTGAGAAACTGAGGCAGGTGGATTGCTTGCACCCAAGAGTTCACAACCAGCTGAGGCAACACGGCGAAACCCTGTCTCTACAAAAAAATACAAAAAGTAGCTGGGCATGGTGGTGCCGCCTGTTGTCCCAGCTATTCTTGGGAAGCTGAGGTGGGAGGATCACTTGAGCCCAGGAGGTTGAGGCTGCAGTGAGCTGTGATCACACCACTGCACCCCAGCCTGGGCAACAGAGTGAGACCCCGTCTCAAAAAACAAAACAAACAAAGGTAAGGCTGCTACCAGAGAACACCACAACACATAACATATTTACAAAACCATACTACTATACAGTATCATCCTATAAGGAGAAATGTAGGCAAGTTGTTTTCTAAAAATAATGCTCTAAAAAACTAAGTACCTTCCTCTGAGTGTAGCTTAGGTTAAAAAAATAAAAATTTAAGTATCATACCTGTTCCTGAATCAGACATCCAAGCATTTGGAGTTTCATCTGGTTTACTGAGGTAAAAAGCACGAGGATGTGTAGCAGCAGCAAAATCAGACTACAAGAAAGAAAACTATTGGTTGACAGCTAAAAGTCATTAGGCACCATCTGCTGACCCAAGGAATGAGAGCCAGGCATCAAACCAAGTGTAGAGAAACCTTCAAAGGGTTCACAAAGAAGAAAGCCTGGGCCAGGTGCAGTAGTTCACGCCTGTAATCCCAGCACTTTGGGAGGCCGAGGCGGGTGGATCACGAGGTCAAAAATTCGAAACCTGTCTGGTCAAGATGATGAAACCCCCATCTCTACTAAAAATACAAAAATTAGCTGGGCACAGTAGTGGGTGCCTATAAGCCCAGCTACTCCGGAGGCTGAGGCACGAGAATCACTTGAACCCGGGAGGCAGAGGTCGCAGTGAGCTGAGATCATGCCACTGCACTCTAGCCTGGGCAACAGAGCAAGACTCTGTAACAAAAAAAGAAAAAAGCCTGGTTTCCCCATGGTTACAAGAATGCTAACTAATAGGAATTCACTGTCAAATATTTTTTTTTTTGCCTGTGTAATTTACAAAAGTTTATTTCAGTTCTCTGTGGAGCTAGGAGAAAAATGGGGGCAGGTATTATTTCATGAGTTGAGACCTAAAATGTATTTATAATTTGCCATTTACTTCCAAAACAAATTTGAGGTGCCTAGAATTAAAGTCATTTAGTATAAAAATTTAAAAGCTCTAACAATTCATTTTTATCATTATAATTACAATAAATCAGATTAACTCTAAAAATCATAAATCAATAATATGAGCCTTAAGTAGTAGACTACTTCCTATATACAAACAATTGGTTACTAGTCCCTGCTTACTTATCAATCCTAGTAAAAATTCTGAGCAAATCAATCCTCACAACATCTCTGATACTGTCATAAGAAATGTTTCCAGAGACATGTGATGAGAATATTCCTATCGGAATTTATCTTATCAGGTCCCTCATCAAACTTTTAATTCCTGTAAAGAGTATGTAACCATCCATGAACCCACTGCCAAAGTAAAATCACACTGAGATAACACTACCTACAAAGAAGGGGGATTAACACATCAGCCTTATAAGGCACCACTTATTTTCTTTCTCATCAAGGAAGAAATTCCACCTGTTTCAATTTGTCTCACTACTTGAGACCAAGAGAAGGCCGGGTGCGGTGGCTCACGCCTGTAATCCCAACACTTTGGGAGGCTGAGGTGGGCAGATCACAAGGTCAGCAGATCGACCCTGGCTAACAGGGTAAAAACCCGTCCCCACTAAAAATACAAAAAATTAGCCAGTTGTGATGGTGGGTGCCTGTAGTCCCAGCTACTTGGGAGGCTGAGGCAGGAGAATGGCGTGAACCCGGGAGGTGGAACTTGCAGTGAGTCGAGATCACCCCACTGTACTCCAGCCTGGGTGACAGAGCAAGACTCCGTCAAAAAAAAAAAAAAAAAAAGAAAGAAAAAAAACATCAAGAAGGTGACTGGAAAAGTAAAAGTCCAAGTCAAACAATCCCAAGCAAAATATTTTGTCCTCGTCTGGATTCTGAGATGCAAATTCAGTGCACTCGGCTGCTGCACACACACAGTGGGCTGGCAGGGGCTTACCTTACAGAGCCGCCTGCTGCACTCTTCCGGGAAAACAAGGCATCCACTGAAGAAAACAGGCCCAGCTTTTAATTAAAAGTAAAAGTAGGGTGCAATGAAAAGCCCTTCTAAAAATAAACCCTCTTAGCCCAAGAAGCTGGCCTAAGCTTAGCACAAGGACCTTAATGAGTTTTAGTAACCATATTAGCCCATCTGAAAAACCACCACCGAAGCCCCTCGGCCTGTGAAATGGGAAAGTCGAGTCTGTCCAAGACAAAGGACCAAGGAAACAAAGAGCAACTCAAGCCCTGGAAAACCCTTCTGCTAAACAATATGCAATTTCAAAATTACTTCAAAGGTGCTATTTACCCAAAATAAACTACCATTGTATAAAAAGAAAATTGGATAAGAGAATCCGGATAACAAGCATTCTCTGCTTTAGACTGAAACTAAAACCAATGAGAGAAGAAACATAACTAAATAAAGAGGAAAGTTCTAACTTTTTTTTTTTTTTTTTGAGACCGAGTCTCGCTCTGTTGCCCAGGCTGGAGTGCAGTGGCGCGATCTCGGCTCACTGCAAGCTCCGCCTCCCGGGTTCACACCATTCTCCTGCCTCAGCCTCACGAGCAGCTGGGATTACAGGCGCCCACCACACGCCCGGCTAATTTTTTGTATTTTTAGTAGAGACAGGGTTTCACCATGTTAGCCAGGATGGTCTCGATCTCCTGATCTCATGATCTACCCGCCTCGGCCTCCCAAAGTGCTGGGATTACAGGCATGAGCCACCGCACCTGGCCAGTTCTAACTTTTGTGAATCCAGAATCACGTAAGAAGTGCATTTCGGGGGGCGGGGGCGTCTCTGATTCAACAACCACCATGAGTTCAAAATCATTTAGGGTTCGGAAATATCAAAGAAACTTGATTTCTCGTAGTAATTTAATACTGAATATTTCAATTACCCAAAAAAAGGAAAACTAAAACTTGTCCAGGAGCTGATCAAAGAAAGACTCAGAGGGAATCACTGCCTCCTCACTGCCTCCACTTTCTGCCCTATGATCACAAGAGGTAGAAGATGTGAGCAGAAGAGTATTTCAAAGGCAGGGCCAGACCATGGGCAGCTGGTCTGATTCTCCACTGAATAGAGAAGGAAAATTAGGCAGTGGCCTAATTAACCAGCGGCTCCTAGACTCTACCGCGCATTAGCATCACCTGATTAAAGTCCCAAAACACAGGTTAGCACCTAGGGTTGGAAGCCAGGAGAAGTAGTTTTAAATCTCCTCAGGTGAGTCTAATGTGCAGCAAAGGCAGAACCATGGGGCTACATGGCATATACTGAGCTACAATCACAAAGGACAGCGAGAACATCGGTGAACCCACCGAGTACATAACCACAAGGCCAAAGTTTATCAGAAGCGGAAGTCTGCACAAGAAGACCTGTAATCTTAGCAAAAACAGAAGAAAAGAAACTACTGTATATGAAAACATTCTCCCTTTATACCAATCTATCCCAATGAGAAAAAGCAAAATTTACCCATCTCCAAATGTTTTTCTGCTATCATACCGAACAAGGATACACCATCCTTGATGGCACAGAGAGTCAACAGAATAGAACTACCAACACAGTTCTAAACTAAAGGGCTTTTCTAAAATAGACCTACCAATTCAGTACTAAATTACTTTTCTAAAACAGAACACAGTGCTAAATGGCTTTTCTAAAATAGAACTAACTGGTAGCTCACGCCTGTAATCCCAGCATTTGGGAGGCTGAGGCGGGTGGATCACCTGAGATCAGGAGTTCTAGACCAGCCTGGCCAACATGGTGAAACCCCGTCTTTACTAAAAATACAAAAAAATCAGTCGGGGGCCGGGCGCCGCGGCTCACACCTGTAATCCCAGCACTATGGGAGGCCGAGGTGGGAGAATCACAAGGTCAGGAGATCGAGACCACGGTGAAACCCTGTCTCTACTAAATATACAAAAAATTAGCAGGGGCAGTGTAGGCTGCAGCGATCCCAACTCGGGAGGCTGAGGCAGGAGAATGCGTGAACCCGGGAGAAGCGAGGAGCTTGCAGTGAGCGAGATCACGCCCTGCACTCCAGCCTGGGGGACAGAGTGAGACTCCGTCTCAAAAAAAAAAAATTAGTTGGGCATGGTGGCACATGCCTGTAATCCTGTACGGGGAGGCTGGGGCAGGAGAATGGCGTGAACCAGGGAGGCAGAGCGTGAGGCAGGGTCACTCCCGCACTCAGCTGGGGACAGAGTGAGACTCGTCTCAAAAAAAAAAATTAGTTAGGCATGGTGGCACATGCCTGCCAATCCTGGCTACCCGGGGAGGCTAGAGGCAGGAGAATGGCGTGAACCGGGGAGGCCGGGCTGATGAGCGAGATCGGCATGCACTGCACTCCAGCCTGGGGACAAAGCAAGACTCTGTCTCAAAAATAATAATAATAAAAATTAAAAAATTAAAATTAAAAAAGAAAGAGTTTATTTTAAACAGTCGTCGATTTTCTCGGCTAAATGTAAACATTGCAATTTTGAGAAATGGTTGCTTTTGAAGTAGTTTCATTTTCATAATATTTTATCCTTTATTAGCCTTGATTTCCAGCCTACTAAAGAAGAAACACTTACAGCAAATCATTATTTCTAATCCTCTGAAACACAAAAGAAAGATGTATAAACGGGCTGGGCACAGTGGCTCACGCCTGTAATCCCTGCACTTTGGGAGGCCAAGGTGGGTGGATCACCTGAGGTCAGGAGTTTGAGACCAGCCTGGCCAACATGGTGAAACCCCGTCTCTACTAAAAATACAAAACTTGGCCAGGCATGGTGGCACACGCCTGTAATCCCAGGTACTCAGGGAGATGAGACAGGAGAATCGCTTCAACCGGGGAGGCGGAAGTTGAAGTGAGCCGAGATCACGCCATTGCACTCCAGCCTGGGCCACAAGAGTGAAACTCCATCTCAAAAAAAAAAAATGTATAAATGAACAAATTAACAATATAAAAGAAAGGGCATGAGAATTTTGTTTATGAGCATGTACTAAACCCACACAATCATCAGTACTGGAGCCCGCAGGGAAAGTGATTTGTCACCTACTTTCTCAATTGGTGTCTTCTTGCTTTGCGCATTTCCTTGTTGAGATCTTGAACCTCCATCTTCTACATGTGCTCTCTTTGGTTGGTTCTGCTTCAGTTTTTGTGCCCATGATGTTATAGCATTACTATTTAAGAAGAGAAAACCAAAATTACTTTTTTTTGGTTTTGAGACAGAGTCTTGCTGTGTCACCCAGGCTGGAGTACAGTGGCGCAATCTCAGCTCACTGCAACCTCCATCTCCTAGGTTCAAGCAATTCTCGTGCCTCAGTCTCCTGACTGAATAGCTAGGAATACAGACGCACCACCACACCCAGCTAATTTTTGTATTTTTACTAGGGATGGGGTTTCACCATGTTGGCCAGACTGGTCTCAAACTCCTGACCTCTGCCTGCCTCAGTCTCCCAAAGTACTGGGATGACAGGCATGAGCCACCACACTGGGTTCCAAAATTACTTCTTTAGATACTGTACTTCATATATAAAGCTAACCACCAGTTGCTTTCAGTTGTTTTTCTTTTTTTTTTTAAATAGAGACTCTCTCTAACACCCAGGCTAGAATGCAGTGGCAGTCGTGCAATCACAGCTCACTGCAGCCTGACCTTCCTCAGCTCAGGTGATCCTCCCACCTCAGCCTCCCGAGTAGCTGGGACCACAGGTGGGCACCACCATACCCAGCTAATTTTTGTATTTTTTTTTTTGTAGAAACAAGGTCTTGCCATGTTGCCCAGGCTGATCTCGAACTCCTGGGCTCAAGTGATCCACATGTCTCAGTCTCCCAAAGTGCTGGGATTACAAGTGTGAGCCACTGTGCCCAGTCAGTTGTTTTTTCTAATAGTGGTAAGATAATGAATTTTTATTAATTCACCTACATCACTTTTTCAATTTCTTATTATCAAAGGCAAAGTAAACAAAAAGACTAACAGTGATTGGCCGGGCGCAGTGGCTCACGTCTGTAATCCCAGCACTTTGGGAGGCCGAGGCGGGTGGATCATGAGGTCAGGAGATCGAGACCATCCTGGCTAACACGGTGAAACCCCGTCTCTACTAAAAGCTACTCAGGATGCTGAGGCAGGAGAATGGCGTGAACCCGGGAGGCAGAGCTTGCAGTAAGCTGAGATCACACCACTGTACTCCAGCCTGGGCAACAGAGTGAGACTCCGTCTCAAAAAAAAAAAAAAAGACTAACAGTGACTAATAATACACAAAGTCGGCTGGGCGCGGTGGCTCAAGCCTGTAATCCCAGCACTTTGGGAGGCCGAGACAGGCGGATCACGAGGTCAGGAGATCGAGACCATCCTGGCTAACACGGTGAAACTCCATCTCTACTAAAAAATACAAAAAACTAGCCGGTCGTGGTGGCGGGCGCCTGTAGTCCCACCTACTCGGGAGGCTGAGGCAGGAGAATGGCGTAAACTCAGGAGGCAGAGCTTGCAGTGAGCTGAGATCCAGCCACTGCACTCCAGCCTGGGTGACAGAGCGAGACTCCGTCTCAAAAAAAAAAAGAAAAAAATAATAATAATAATACATAAAGTCTGTAGCCATAGACTAGAACAAAAACCACCACATTTGCCTTTCCAAGTGCTAAATGTATCTCTACAATGAAAGTGTATTTGTTGGCATAAACCAATCATTATACTTGAACATACATAAGATTTGTGTTGCTTTAGATGACACAATTCAGGGATATGAAACTAAAAATTTGGGATAAATTATGAAAGTTTTAAGGATTGTTTTACAAACATTCAGCCAGTTTACCAAAAAGAAAGCGCCTCCTTTGTCATGAAATGTCACTAAATTTATAAAATTCTCTTTCTTTTTTGAGACGGAGTCTCGGGCTTTCAGCCGCTTAGGGCTGGAGTGCAGTGGCCAGGATCTCAGCTCACTGTAAGCTCCGCTTCCCAGGTTTACTGCCATTTCTTCAGCTCCTTTGTGCAGCTGGGACTACAGGCTCAGCCACCTCAGCCTCTCGCTAGTTTTATTTTTTTAGTAGAGGCTGGGTTTCTTCTGTTAGCCAGGATGGTTCTCACCTCTCCTGACTCCAGGACTGGCTTGCTGCTCCCAGTGCTGGGATTACAGGCTTGAGCCACCGCGCCCGGCCAAAAATTCTTCTTATACATAAAAAAATTCAGGTCGGGCACAGTGGTTCACGCCTATAATCCCAGCACTTTGGGAGGCCAAGGTGGGCAGATCACTTGAGGTCAGGAGTTCGAGACCAGCCTGGCCAACACGGGAAAACCCGGTCTCTACTAAAAATACAAAAATTAGCTGGACGTGGTGGTACATGCCTGTAGTCCCAGCTACTCAGGAGGCTGAGGCAGGAAAATCATACGAACCTAGGAGGTAGAGGTTGCAGTGAGCTACAATCGTACCACTGCACTCCAGCCTGAGTGACAGAGTGAGACTCCATCTTAAAAAATAAATAAATAAAAACAAAACAAAAGAAACAAACAAAAACATTCAGCAGGATACAGACTAGAAAAAAGAAAATAAAAAACATAAAACTGGGGCCAGGCGCAGTGGCTTACATCGTAATCCCAGCTCTTTGGGAGGCCAAGGTGGGCAGATCACCTGAGGTCAGGAGACAGACCAGCCTGCCCAACATAGTGGAACTATGTCTCTACTAAAAATACAAAAACTAGCCAGGTGTGGTGGCCCGCACCTGTAGTCCCAGCTACTCAGGAGGCTTAAGGCAGGAGTATCACTTGAACCAGGAAGGCAGAGGTTGCAGTGAGTTGAGATTGCGCCACTACACTCCAGCCTAGGAGACAGAACAAGACTCCATCTCAAAAAAAAAAAAAAAAAAAAAAAAAAAACATAAAATTGGGTAACCTCGTATATAATTTTCAGTTTCAGCTAGACATGATAACATAGCATGCACTCATAGTCCTAGCTACTCAGGAGGATCACTTGAGCCCAGGAATTCTAGGCTGCAGTGAGCTATAATTGCACCACTGCACACCAGCTTGGACAACAAAGTAAGACCCCCACCTTTAAAAAAAAAAAAATTATTCAAATTACATGAACATGTGTGACAAACTTCCACTATTGATACAGTCCTGTCTGCTAAAAATATCTTTTCTATTTTCCGGCAAAGTTTCCGACCTTAAGAGTTTAGCAGTCTTACAACATTACAGATGGGAAGAAAGTCAGTGTCATTAGACTATAGTGTGGTGTGGGCCAGGCGCGGTGGCTCAAGCCTGTAATCCCAGCACTTTGGGAGGCCGAGACGGGCGGATCACGAGGTCAGGAGATCGAGACCATCCTGGCTAACACGGTGAAACCCCGTCTCTACTAAAAAATACAAAAATTAGCCAGGCGAGGTGGCAGGCGCCTGTAGTCCCAGCTACTCGGGAGGGCGAGGCAGGAGAATGGCATAAACCCGGGAGGCAGAGCTTGCAGTGAGCTGAGATCCGGCCACTGCACTCCAGCCTGGGCAACAGAGCGAGACTGCGTCTCAAAAAAAAAAAAGAATATAGTGTGGTGTGATTTGTTTATTTCAATTTTCTACAGGCAACAAACTGATAAATGTTCAAATACATCCCATTCTATTATAGTCCATTAAAAGGAACTTTATTTACTAGATTCTAAATGTAATAAACTCCCTTCGAATGATGGAAATTCTACTTACCTATTTGTTTTCCCACTGTATACTTCAGAAACCTTATTTTCACCAAGAAAATTATGTTCAAATTCACCAGGAAAAATGGATACATCTTCCTTTAAAGACGCACAGCACTCTTCAGGAGTCTGTACATAAAAACTCTCATTTTTCACACCATCTACAAGTGAATCGGCTGGCACCGCAGGTGCAACATACTGTCCTTTGGGAACATCTACGTGCTCCATGAACTCCTTAGGGTCTTTAGATTTGTACGGATTTAAATCTGAGATACAAAAGGTGCCATATCCACTGCTTACTGAGCTACTATCCACATTGCAGTCTGGTTGTGACGTGGACGTTTCTTGCTGTATTTCAGGTTCTGTGGATTCAGGATAATGGATAACAGATTCATTTCTCTCACTGCTTTCAGAAAAAAAACCCATTTGACTTTCCGAAGATACTTGTTTGTTTGAAGAATTTCCTTCACAGGAAGCACTACTAGTCTGTAATTTGACTAAATTTTTTATCTCCTCCTGTATATGCTGGAAATAAAAAGTTAGATTTGGGTAAGAAAGTATATTAAACATCATATTTTTATGACTGTTACAAGAATATCATGTTTCAAAATATGATGAAATATCATTCTAAAAAAATGTGATGCTTTATCTTTAGTTTATAAACAAAATTGAGGCTAGTGGCCAGGCACGGTGGCTCACACCTGCAATCCCAACACTTTGGGAGGGCAAGGTGGGCAGATCACAAGGTCAGGAGCTCAAGACCAGCCTAACCAACATGGTGAAACTCTGACTCTACTAAAAATTAGCCAGACATGGTGGTGCACATCTGTAATTCCAGCTACTCAGGAGACTGAGGCAAGAGAATTTCTTGAATCCAGGAGGTAGAGGTTGCAGTCAGCTAAAATCGTGTCACTGCACGTCAGCCTGGGTGACAGAGTGAGACCTTGTCTCAAAAAAAAAAAAATTGATATAACATATTGTTTTTTCTTACAAATATAAAAAAGGACGCTGGGCGTGGTGGCTCATGCCTGTAATCCCAGCACTTTGGGAGGCCGAGACAGGCAGATCACGAGGTCAGGAGTTCAAGATCAGCCTGGCCAACATGATGAAACCCTGTCTCTAATAAAAATACAAAAATTAGCCAGTTATGGTGGCACACACCTGTATTCCCAGCTACTCAGGAGGCTGGGGCAAGAGAATTGCTTGAACCTGGGAGGTGGAGGTTGCAGTGAGCCAAGACCGTGCCATTGCACTCCAGCCTGGGCAACAGAGTGAGATTTCATCTCAAAAAAAATAAATAAAAATAAAATTTAAAAAGTGCCAGGCAGGAGGCCGAGGCGGGTGGATTACCTGAGGTCAGGAGTTCGAGAGCAGCCTGGCGAACATGGCAAAACCCCGTCTCTACTAAAAATACCAAAATTAGCCAGGCGTGTTGGCGGGTGCCTGTAATCTCACCTACTCGGAACGCTGAGGCAGGAGAATGGCTTGAACCCAGGAGGCAGAGGTTGTAGTGAGCTGAGATCATGCCACTGCACTCCAACCTGGGCGACAAGAGTGAGACTCCATTTCTATATGTGTTGTGTATGTATATGTATATGTATATAAAAAAGGAATCAATGTAAATGACAACTTACTTGAATTTGGTTGTGGAACTGCTCCTGCTGGGCAACTATCTGTTCTTGGCATTGTTTTTCCACCAAATTGAATAGCTGTAACCACCTGGTCTATTAAATTATAAAATATGTTAGTTAAAAATAATTTTTTGACTTAACATTTCACAGAACAATTCCTCCAGTGTAAAAGAGCACTTTTTAGGTCATGATCCATCCCGAATCCCAAGAGCCATCAGCACTCTCATAGCTGGAGTATGCCAGCACGTCACACCAAGGGAGCAGGGAGTTCTACAGAAGGCTACATTCAGCCTCAAGGCTGGGAGACTTTCAGCCACAGACCATATGCAGCAATACACAACAGCAGGAAGTGGCTATGAAAACTACCTGCCTGTGTAAAGCCTTTCAGCATCTTTCCACTCCTAAGCTCTCCTTAGACGGCTCTGCACTGTCTGGCTCCTACGCACCTCCCCACTTCATCCCAGCCCTCTGTCCCTTGCTGGCTGCACACCTGCCTCCCAGGCATCCTGTTCTTGAGCGTGCCACAATTGTCTCCCACCTCACAGCTGAGCACCTGCTGTGCCCGCCACCTGGCAAGCTCTTGCTCAGCTCTCACCATGGCTGCTGTCTTCCCATCCTGACTGCTGTCTTCCCACCCTGACTGCTGTCTTCCCACCCTGCAATTTCAGCCTAACTGTCATCTTCTCAAACCATCCTAACAGTTCCTTTCTTTCTTATCATCCTATGTATTTCCTTCATAGCATTTGCCACATCAGAAAATCTCTTAATTGTTCACTTTGTGAACTCTGTCTCCTACCCCTGCCCCACTCTAACTCCAAGCTCTCCACTAAAAACTTGTGGGGTCCTGGACAAATTTATTTGTACCTCAGTTTCCTACTTTATAAAATGGGAATAACAACATCTCATAGGTGGCTAAGAGGATTAAGTTTTATTTATTTATTTTTTGAGACGGGGCCTCTCGCTCTCTCGCCCAGGCTGGAGCACAGTGGCATGATCTGGGCTCACTGCAACCTCCGCCTCCCGAGTTCAAGCAATTCTCGTGCCTCAGCCTCCCAAGCAGCTGAGATGACAGGCATGTGTCACCATGTTTGGCTAATTTTTTTTTTTTTTAGTAGAGACACAGTTTTACCATGTTGGCCAGGCTGTTCTCGAACTCCTGACCTCAACTGATCCATCTGCCTCGGTCTCCTGAAGTGCTGGGATTACAGGCCTAAGTTTTAAATTTAAATATGATGCAGTGATCTCAATGGGGAAGCAACTCCATGTTGGAAATCTGTAAGGTCACAGTCATGACAAAGCTGGGGGGACATCACTGGCATTTAGTGGGCAGGGTCCCGGCATGCAGATCATAGGGCAGTCCCCCACGACGAAGAATTGTCCTGTGTCCATTTTCTATTACAAAACAATAAATATTTTGCACAGTATTCATAACATCAAAACAAACTTGTTTCAAAATCTCATGAGAAGTTCGTCACCCTTTCAGAAAAGCATGTTACCAGTGGAGGTGCTGTATACAATACCTGGATCATCAACACACCATAGCTACATCGATCTGTGTTCAGCTGCTGAATTCACAGTGAGTCTACATACAGGTAAACATGACTACTTCATTATGTCTTCTAATGAACATGTGCCTCACATGGATATATCCAAATACATGTTATTGATTTTTTAAAGTGGGTACAGGTAGGTTATTTTACCTATGAATTTCATTTTAGGATAATATAAATTGATGTTATTTTGAAAGCTGTTATAAAAAGAGAGCTCAGAGGCTAGGCACGGTGACTCATGCCTGTAATTCCAGCACTTTGGGAGGCCAAGGTGGGTGGATCACTTGAGTTCACGAGTTCAAGACTAACCTGGGCAACATAGCAAAACCTTGTCTCAACAAAAAATACAAAAATTAGCTGGGCATGGTGGTATGCACCTGTAGTCCCAGCTACTCGGGAGGCTGACGTGGGAGGATGGCTTGAGCCCAAGAGATTGAAGATGCAGTGAACAGAGGTTGTGCCACTGCACTCCAGCCTGGGTGACAGAGTGAGACCCTATTTAAAAAAATAAAAAAGAAAGAGAATGAAAGAGGAGAAAAAGAAACAAAGAGAAGGGAGGAAGGGAGGGAGGGAAGGAAGGAGGAGGGAGATGGGAGGGAAGGGAGGGGAGAGGTATGGAGGGGAATATATTCTGATTCTGACTTAAGATGCTGATGTCAAAAAAAAATGTTGATTTCAAATTGTTAAAAGTAACAATTTCTAGTTAAACACAAATTTTCCAGAAGTTAAACTACATTATGGCAATGCCTCCTTTGTCCTAAAGCATGTTAATTCAGGTATCAAAAGCTAATGAGGGCCAGCCATGGTGGCTTATGCCTGTAATCCCAGCACTTTGGGAAGCCAAGGTAGGCAGATTACCTGAGGTCAGGAGTTCGAGACCAGCCTGGCCAACATGGCAAAACCCCTTCTCTACTAAAAATATAAAAATTAGGTGGGCATGGTGGCACTCGCCTGTGATCTCAGCTACTCGAGAGACTGAGGCAGGAGAATCACTTGAACCTGGGAGACAGTGGTTGCTATGAGCCAAGATCGCACCATGGCACTCCAGCCTGGGCAACAGAGTGAGACTCTGTCTCAAAAACAAACAAACAAGGCCGGGCGCGGTGGCTCAAGCCTGTAATCCCAGCACTTTGGGAGGCCGAGACGGGTGGATCACGAGGTCAGGAGATCGAGACCATCCTGGCTAACACAGTGAAACCCCGTCTCTACTAAAAAATACAAAAAAATAGCCAGGCGAGGTGGCGGGCGCCTGTAGTCCCAGCTACTCGGGAGGCTGAGGCAGGAGAATGGCGCAAACCCGGGAGGTAGAGCTTGCAGTGAGCTGAGATCCAGCCACTGCACTCCAGCCTGGGCCACAGCGCCAGACTCCGTCTCAAAAAAAAAAAAAAAAAAACAAACAAACAAAAAGCTAATAAGTAGATACATTAGGGGAAACATTTAATATATTTAATAAAACATTCCATTTTTAATTGCATTTGTGTGGGCATTTTTAAAGGTCTTTCACATTAGTACATACTGATTATTATATGCAAACAAGCATAAAGTATAAAAACTGAAAACTCAATTTTTTTAAGCATATAGTAATACTTTCTTATAACTCCAATAATTATGGATAATGGATATAAATAATTATACTTAGCAGTTGCTGCTACTGAATTCTTAAACCAGGTAATCTTTCATTTCGCTTACTCTACTTGCTAAAAAATAACACAAATTATGCTTTTAAAAGTATAATTAACGTTTAAAATAAGATCTAGTGCTTTCTAAGAATTAATAATGGTTTATACATTTCTATTAAAAACTATCAAATTCAGCCTTAAGAAAGTCTATCTTGAGCATTATTCTATGAAACAAAATTTATATGTAAGGTTTTTTTTTTTTTTTTTTTTTTTTTTACTGAGGGGGTCTAGTTATGTTGCCCAAGCAGGTCACAAACTCTTGGGCTCAAGCTATCTACCTCCGCCTCCTTAAGTGCTGGGATTACAGGTTCTCTATTTTTATATATAGAGAGAGACAGGGTCTCAGTCTGTCACCTAGGCTGCAGTGTAGTGCTGTGATCATAGCTCACTGCAACCCTGACCTCCTGGGTTCAAGTGATCCTCCCACATCAGCCTCCCAAGTAGCTACGACTACAGATCCCATGCCACCATGCCCAGCTAATTTATGTATGTATTTGTATTTGTAGAGACAGGGTCTTGCTATCTTGCCCAGGCTAGTCTCAAACTCCTGGCCTCAACCAAACCTCCCACCTTGGCCGCCTAAAGTGAAAGGATTATAGGCGTGAGCCACTGTGCTCGGCCATGTAAGTATTCTTTTAACTGTCACATTTTTATATCACAGTTTAACCTATGAGCCAAAGAAAGAACCACTGATCTGAAAACAATATAATGGAATGTATCACAGCTGAATATGGTAAGGTACTAAATAGAAGCTTCAATTTATAATTAGAACATTGAAAATATTTCAAAGTGGATTTAGGTTTTTTAAAATTCCATATAAGTTACTGACAACATTACAATTAGTAACAATTTTAATAATTTTGGGATTCTCAGGTCTCTGAATGAAGACAATGTTTCAGTTCATATTTAATATACAAATTAGAATGTCTAATCAGTAATATATTGTTAAAAAATACTTTTGATCACCTTTTTCCCATTCATTCAATATCATTCCTAAATTAATATACTTGACCACTTTAGCATTAACTTAAAAGTGTCATGCTCTTCAGGACATAAGTTTCTAATAATTTAGAGTTTAGTAGAGGTATGTTTTAATATAATTATCTTAAAATTACAAAAATAAAACAAAATTAGATACCTCACAGCTTTTCCAAAGTTCCGAATCAGTCTTTCCACTGTTTTGTAGCTCTTGCATTAAAGAAGTTAGGACTTCAACTGTACCTTGAATTACAGATGGTCTGGTCTTCCCTGAGAAAGAGGATACCCCATTTGTACTAAGGTGGGGACTACTTCTGTTGAAACATAAATAATTCAAATGGTTTTCTTCACTCTATCAAAGTGTTGAATAATTCAGCAGTTCAAGATTTAGCAGAGCAGTACAAAACCACTGATATTTAATCCTTCTAATGGCACCTCATTTGTTGAAAATCTGATCACAAGTTGGTTCACAAAAGGAAAAGGGCAGTAAAAAGACCGCACTGTATTCTTTTTAAGAACACAACAGAAAGACCTTCTCCAGAAGTGAGAGAACACTCCAAAGGATCAGCAGAAAATAAAAAAAGTCTGTGCTAAACAATAAGATTAATTTCCAGCTTCTCTGATCTCCCCTATTCCAGAGGATTATTTCCCCCAACTTTAAGAACAGCCCTTCATTGTGCAGTGGGGATTCTTTCTCCACTGCCCCAAATGACAGTCAAATCTTGTTCACTGGATACCCATAATTTGGTACGATAAGCTGATGCCTATCTCGGCACTATCTCTGAATAAAAGTTGTGCCAAGCAAATTAGCAGCAAATATTCAGGACTTACTTAGCCTACTCAGTGTGTAAAACAGCACTGATTCTTTCCAGGAGTACTGCTTTTCGAAACTTCAGGTAAGTTATTTTGGATTTGTTTTATAAACACACAATATATTTCAGGACATTAAAATGTACTTAAAATCTAGTCACAAAAAGATCATTTTCATTTATTTACTGCTTGATATCCTGCTTTCTTTCACAAAGAATTTGTTTTAAAAATAAATAAATAAAAATAACAGTAAAATAATAGTTAGGACCAGTGAAAATATTACTAAAAATTCAAAGGAGGCCAGGCACAGTGCCTCACGCCTGTAATCCCAGCAGTTTGGGAGGCCGAGGTGGGCGGATCACGAGCTCAGGAAATCGAGACCATCCTGGCCAACATGGTGAAACCCCATCTCTACTAAAATACAAAAAATTAGCCGGGTGTGGTGGTGCACGCCTGCAGTCCCTGCTAATCAGGAGGCTGAGGCAGGGGAATCCCTTGAACCCAGGAGGCGCAGACTGCAATGAGCTGAGATCGTGCCACTGCACTCCAGCCTAGCGACAGAGCAAGACTCCCGTCTCAAAAAAAAAAAAAAAAAATTGAAAGAGAAGAACATATGTTATCAGTAAAGGGTTTTACATAGCTGTAATAATCCAGTTTAAATGTGGCCAATTTACCTGCCAGTCACAATGAAAAGGGAGACAAGTTTAATTGCCTAATTTTCACTAGCAAGGCACAGCTTCCTCCACCCAAATCAAACACTGTTCTCACAGGAATTTCTTCTAGAAGTGTACTTCAAAGGGACCACCAAGTAATACAAGAACCAAAATGCGAGGCCAACTTTCAGCAAGTGCATATAGATTACTGTAGGACTATTCCCCGTGCCTTTTAAAATGTACTTTCTCGGCCGGGCGCGGTGGCTCAAGCCTGTAATCCCAGCACTTTGGGAGGCCGAGACGGGCGGATCACGAGGTCAGGAGATCGAGACCATCCTGGCTAACACAGTGAAACCCCGTCTCTACTAAAAACTACAAAAAAATAGCTGGGCGAGGTGGCGGGCGCCTGTAGTCCCAGCTATAGGGAGGCTGAGGCAGGAGAATGCCGCAAACCCGGGAGGCGGAGCTTGCAGTGAGCTGAGATCCCGCCACTGCACTCCAGCCTGGGCGACAGTGCGAGACTCCCTCTCAAAAAAAAAAAAAAAAAACTTTCTCGTTTTACTTCACATATTCCTCTGTTTTTTACAACTCCCCATCCCCATTGTTTTATATACCCATGTAAGCTGCCTTAAATTCCTCCTGAAAAGGGCAGAGAATTAACAATTTTTTAAGTAATGTATTTATTTATAATTATAATACACAATTTCTTCAAGACCTACTGTGTTTAAAGTTCCTTGCCCCTTTACCAGTAAGGCCCCAAAACCGCTGTCTTCCTTTCTTCTATATGCTGTTTATAGATGCTCTCCTCTCTTACAGTCCTTGCCTCTTTGCTGTTTCTACACTACTATAAATTTAGAAACCCAATAACCAAGCTTGTCAGACTACGTGCAAATTGAAAGTAAACAGGCTGATGAAAAACAAACTAACCATGATCTGTGTTAAGACGATTAAAAAATAAAAACAAACCAATCATAGGATAGCTTAAAAATAAAATGCGCCGGGCGCGGTGGCTCAAGCCAGTAATCCCAGCACTTTGGGAGGCCGAGACGGGCGGATCACGAGGTCAGGAGATCGAGACCATCCTGGCTAACACAGTGAAACCCCGTCTCTACTAAAAATACAAAAAATTAGCCGGGCGAGGTGGCGGGCGCCTGTAGTCCCAGCTACTCGGGAGGCTGAGGCAGAAGAATGGCATGAACCCAGGAGGCGGAGCTTGCAGTGAGCCGAGATCCAGCCACTGCACTCCAGCCTGGGCAACAGAGCGAGACTCTGTCTCAAAAAAACATTAAAAAATAAAAAAATAAAATAAAATGCATTTTTAAAAAATAAATAAAATGCATAAAACACACTTTGATAACATCTATTTAGTCCACTATTTTGTCTACTTAGAGTCTGGTTTTGTCTTAACTTCCTAATACTCAACTTTAATTGCTGCTTCCCACATTGGTGAAGTATTTCTGCAACATAAAACATCATCTGTCCCAATTATTTAAAAATGTAGAAATAATATTTAGGCAACTAAATGTTAAAGATATGCTTGTAATTTACAAAAACAAAAAAGTGTAAAGTGTAAAACATGCAAAACAAGTTCTTTTTCAGAATGCTTTCCATGCAAAAGTACATATCTCTGGGAGAAATGAAAAACATGAAAATACTAAACCTATTCCTGACTTAAACAACTGTCCTTGAACATTCTTTCTTTCTTTTTTTTTTTTTTTTTTTTGAGACGGAGTCTCACTCTGTTGCCCAGGCTGGAGTGCAGTGGTGCCATCTCAGCTCACTGCAAGCTCTGCCTCCCAGGATCACACCATCCTCCTGCCTCAGCTGCCGAGTAGCTGGGACTACAGGCTCCCACCACCACGCCCAGCTAATTTTTTTTTTTTTTGTATTTTTAGTAGAGATGGGGTTTCACCATGTTGGCCAGGATGGTCTCGATCTCCTGACCTTGTGACCTGCCCGCCTTGGCCTCCCAAAGTGCTGGGACTATAGGCGTGAGCCACTGCGCCTAGCCTCTTTTTTGTTTGTTTGTTTTTAAGACGGAGTCTTGCTCTGTTGCCCAGGTTGGAGTGCAGTGGTGCAATCTTGGCTCATTGCAACCTCTGCCTCCCAGGTTCCAGCAATTCTCCTGCCTCAGCCTCCCAAGTAGCTGGAACTACAGGCGCACGCCACCACACCTGGCTAATTTTTGTATTTTTAGTAGAGACCAGGTTTCACCATGTTAGCCAGGCTCGTCTCCAACTCCTGGTCTCAGGTGATCCACCCGCCTCAGCCTCCCAAGGTGCTGGGATTACAGGCATGAGTTACCGCGCCCAGCCTCCCTGAACATTCTTGATAGGTTAAAAAATAATAATAATAATAATAATAATTCAAATCAGTAACTCTGACACTATTTGGATAAACTGGTAAATGTATGCAAATAAGGTTATTCTGATTTGTTACATTTTCTAAAATCCCATTCTTACCTATCAGTATTTAAGTTCAGTCCAAGAGAATGCAGAGAATTTTTATCAGATTCTACAGAAGATGAAGTTTTGTGTAAGGTTTTCACCAAGTCAAACTCTTCCATAGTGTAAAGAAATTGTTATATTCTCTTATTTGAAAATAAAGGTTCTTGGACTGTTTGAGGAAAGTGAATCCGTGTCATCTTCAGAGGCTTCATCGTCTACTGGCATTTTCAGTGGCTAACATTCAGAACTGTGAAATATCCTAAACTTCCAAGAGAGTCTGAAAATGAATGGGGGAAAAGAAACTACTATAAAAAGCCACTAAACCTAGCAACTGCTTTTACATAACTTTGGAAACCTTAACTTCTTTCATGCAGATCTCCATTAAGGATAGCAACAGTATTCATAATAATCAAAATGTAGAAACCACCCAAATGTCCATCAGTGGCTAAAGGGATAAACGAATGAAGCATATCCGTAGAACAGGCTAGGATTCAGCCATAAAAAGACATATGCTACAACACAGATGAACACTGAAGCTACTATGCTAAGTAAAAAAAGCCAGTCACAAAAGACCACAGACTATATGATTTCATTGATATGAAATATCTTGAATTGGCAAATTTATAGACAAATGGCTGCCAGGAGCTGGAGGAAGGAGAGAATGTGAGTGAGTGCAGTTGGTATGGAGTTTCCTTTGGGGTGATAAAAAATTCTGGAATTAGTGATGATGGCTGGACAACCTTGTGAACTAAAAACCACTGAATTGTACACTTTTAAAAGGCCGAATTTTATGGTATATGAATTATGTATTATGTATCTCAATTAAAAATCTACATCAAGGATTATTTGCAAAAGTAGCATCACCTTTTTCAGGTAATATTTCAGATTTTTATATGTTTAATAATCAACGTTCTTTTTTTTAGAGACAGCATCTTGCTACGTTGCCCAGGCTGGTCTACAACTCCTGGCCTCAAGTGCTCAGCCTTCCAAGCAGGGGGGATTACAGTGCAAACCATTTTGCCAGGCTTTACAATGAAGGTTCTAGATACAATTCTATTATGTAACAATTGGAATACTTGCATGCCTTATTCATTTGTTTAATAAATTCTACCAAGTATATATGTTTGTTGACTTATAATACAGAGACTAGAAGAACTGAACTACTTAATATTTGTTTTAAAAAGAGCCAATTAAACTGTTAACAACCATAGCTTCCCCATTGTCTGGAAGTACATTTTGAACTATATATATGGTCTTTTGTCTCTGTGCAGCTATTCTTAGAAAATAAACCAGCTGGACACACTGGAGCCTGCCTGCTGCTACTGGGAGCATGTCCCAGCTACTCTGGAGGCTGAGGTGGGAGGATCACTTGAGCCCAGGAGTTCAAGGCTGCAGTGAGCTATGATCCTGCCACTGCACTCCAGCTTGGGCAACAGACCAAGACCCCATCTCCTAAAAAATAAAAATAAAAATACTAAATAAAAAAATTATTTGCCAGGCCAACTAAAATTTCACTGAAGCTGGGTATATACAATGGCAAATTGGCTGTAACAGGTCAAACAAGATGCCTCCTTCCTGGGGAATTCATGCATTTATAAAAGAGCAAGGGAGCAAGAAGAAAAAGGAGAAATAAAGGGGAAAAAAACTTCAGCTGCTTACAAACTGAAAAGCTTAGGAATACTGTCTAGTATTCCGCTTCCGCTAGATTCCCACTTTTAGGTCCTGCTTCTATAAAGCATTACACAAAAACAGGGACCATTTCCTTCAGGGACAGGAGTGAATGCAAACGGTAACCGGACCTAACTAAATTGACTTTTCCCCAGTGGCTCAGCCCATCACCCACGACAAATGGGGCACTGAAACAGTCAAGGACTGCCCCTTCCAACTGGCAACAGAAATACCTGGATTCCAATCACCGTGCTGTTATGCCAGGAAAACACAAGCTCTCCAGGGAGATGGACCTGCAACCCCATCTATTATTTCCCCTGCTGAGGTAATCCGGATCCGGATGCAGATCCAGATGGAAAACCACTACAAATTCAAGGATGCTTCTCCATTGGAGTGGAGGTGCTGGGAGGAGGGTAGGGAAGTAAGAGGGAAAAATCCTTAAACATCCACATATACAATGCAAAAAAAATTTTTTTTATTTTGATACAGAATGAATATAAGAGCAGAGCTTTTATATTTCTCAGCAACAAGATATGACGCTTTTGGTGTCCCCACCCGCTAGCAAAAAAAGGGAGCTGGGCAAAAGGAACGATTGGCGGTTATGAAAGATGAAAGTTAACTGGGCGCTCCGCCTTGCCTGGAGGCTTGGGGGAGAGAGATTTCAGATAGGGATGAGACCAGATCCTGACATTCTGGGGCTCACAGCCAGCCCGCAATGGCTGGTGGCCGCCATGGGGTCAAAGTGGGAAGGAGAGGGAGAATCCATGCAGTCGCCTAAGCTACGGAAAGCAGGGAGGACGGAGAAAAGCCACCGCTCCTTCAACTACAACCGCGATCCCAAAAGGAAGCCGGGACACCTTGGCAAAAAACGGGGGGAAAAAATAAATAAATAAATAAATAAAACCACAAACCCCCCGCCCCTCGGGAAGGGCGCTCCGCTATTGGGCCGCGCGAGTGTCACTCAAAGGCGCCGAGTCTAGAAAAGGCGCACCGCGGCCGGGCAGAGCTCCCACACCGCGAAGGGCTGCGGTGGGGTCAAGTTCATCGGCCACCGTCTCCTCACACCCCAGCCCATCACCACACTCAGGGGGCCGCTAAGACGGTGTCTCCTAAGTCTCGTCCCCTGTCCCCAGCGGCCTACAGCTCCCTGCAGGCTGGCGGCCGCTTACCTGGCCGCCGCTCCCGCTGCCGATGTCAGGGTCAGGAGAGCGGCCTCTCGCGACCGTTACTCGAGGGAGCGCGCGCGCGCGCCCGGCGTCTCGCCGGTGATTGGCTGCCCGGAAGGAGGCGGAGACAGCCAAAGGTGGTGCGCGCGTCCACCTCGCCCTTCCCCCTCGCGGAGCTCCAACCAGAGATGTCCAACCCCGGGGGTGTGACAAGGGAGTGGGGATGCTGTGAAACCCTCTTCTCTGATTGGCTCTCTGGAAGCCAGCCGCTGCCACGAGGGAAAGAAGCTTCAGTTTGTCGCATGCGCAGTGAGTAAACATGAGCCTCTGGTAGATGAGGGAAACTGCGATCAGAGTACGGCGCGTGCGCAGATCAGGGATCGCGATTGCGAGTCCTCTGCTGCGGCGATTCGGAGTCCTCTAGAACGTTGAGGGCACTAGTCGGGTCCTGAGACCAGGTAAGCGTCTGCGGAGAAGTCAGGTAACCCTACGGCTGCCGACGACTGTCAAGGGCTCCGGAGAGAGGACTGGGAGCCGGGACGCCTGGGGTTTTCCCGTCTTGCGACCCGGAGTGGCGCAGCCAGTTTACCTGAGGCCGCGCTGGCGGTGGGGTGGGGCCGGCCCTGACACCCTAGCTCAGTTTTCTCGAGACCTGGTTTACGCTAGGTGCTGTGGGTCGGCCCTGGGGCTGTTCAAGCACTTAGGGCAGGGGAGAGGAGAGACTACCGTCCTGGAAAAAACGGTTCCACGGAGGCCCAAGGCAAAACGGAAGGATCCTCATGTACTTAGCTGAGTGGAGCTGTGAGCACGCATCAGGTGCTGTTTCAGGCCTGGCACGTAGTAGGGGTCAGCACTTCCCTCGCTAAGCTTCTGCGGAGATATTTGTTTTTTTAAATAGACGTTGGGGGGAGGGTGTCTCACCATGTTGCCCAGTCTGGTCTTGAACTCCTGGCCTCAAGCAATCCTCCTTCCTCTGCCTCCCAAAGTGCTGGGATCACAGGCGCCAGCCACCCTGCCCTACTTTTGAAGGACCTAAGGGAACCCGCTCTCATTCCCGTGGGTCCCCAGCCCATTTCATGCGCACTGTGCAGGCGACATTCTTCAGCCTAGTTAACCTTTAAGGTCCTTCCAGCTCCTCGATTTCCCTCCAGGAGTTCTGGCTCATAGTAAAGGGACTTCCCTGGCACTATCACTTAGGCCTCCACGACCCAGGAGATGGATTTGCCCTTGGAATGACAGATTTGCCAGGAGGCCTTCCATCTCATTTGAGCTTCCTAAGTAAACCTACCAATTTTTATTTTTTACTTTTTTTTATTTTTTGGGGGGGGGGGGGGAGGGACAGGGTCTCAGTCTGTCACCCAGGCTGGAGGGCAATGGCGTGATCTTGGCTCACTTTAACCTCTGCCTCCCGGGTTCAAGCGATTCTTCTGCTTCAGCCTCCGGAGTAGCTGGGAATACCGGTGCCCGCCACCACATCCAGCTAATTTTTTGTATTTTTAGTAGAGACGGGGTTTTGCCGTATTGGCCAGGCTGGTCTCGAACACCTGACCTCAGGTCATCCTCCTGCCTCGGCCACCCAAAGTGCTGGGATTACAGGCATGAGGCACCACGCCTGGCAATTTTTAAAGGGTAAATTTGATATTATCCTGTTTTTCGTGATTTTTTAAATTATATTACATAATTCCAAAATATATTTTATGTTTAAACCAGGACTTGCTTCATTGAAGATGGTTTTATCTTTCAGTGCGAGCCTGCTGGGAAGTCAGGCTATATTTTTGGCATCACAGTGATCTCCTTAGTACCTGATTTCATAGACCAGAATTATGACCCCATCAAATAACATGTTTTCAGTAATGTCATGGCTTATCAAGTACTTCTTAAATTGGACCATACCAAGTAAAATAATTTACAAGCCACTGTTCTAGATGCCTTTTCACCCTAAGCTCTAAAACAAAGGCCCATGAAATAATCAGATCCCAGACTGGGTTTGTGTCATAAGATCACGGCGTATGTGGTATGTCATTCTGAAGTTCCTCAGCCTTGTAGTTGAGAGATCTGACATGCTCCCATTTAGTGAGCACTAAGTACTTTACATTTATGGCAACATGTATGATTTTGTTCTCACTCTAGGTAGTAGTATCTCCATTTTACAGATGAGGAAATAGAGCCAAAGTTGCCCAGTAAGTAAATTGTGGCATTGAGACATTGAATGCAGGTCTATTGGCCACAGAGCTCGCACTCCTCGGCAGTAAGACCTTTTTGGGACAAAAGAAAAAATGAGAGGAGTCGTCAAATACAGAATGTGAGTTACCTTTTTTTTTTTGGTGAGACGATGTCTCGTTCTCTCGCCCAGGCTGGAGTCCAGTGACGCACTCTCCGCTCACTGCAAGCTCCACCCCCCAGGTTCACGTCATTCTCCTGCCTCAGCCTCCCTAGTAGCTGAGACTACAGGCGCCCACCACCACGCCCGGTTATTTATTTATTTATTTATTTTGTATTTTTAGTAGAGACAGGGTTTCACCATGTTAGCTAGGATGGTCTCGATCTCCTGACCTCGTGATCCGCTCGCCTCGGCCTCCCAAAGTGCTGGGATTACAGGCGTGAGCCACCGCGCCCAGCCTAGTAGTGAGTTATCTTAATTGTTCACAGTCACAGATCAAGCTTCTTGTTCTACTCTTTCCCTCTTCTCTACTGTACTTGACTAGTCTTTTTAAAAAGAGAAAGTTGGCCGGGCGTCATGGCTCATGCTTATACTCCCAGCACTTTGGGAGGCCGAGGCAGGCAGATCACTTGAGGTCAGGAGTTGGAGACCAGCCTGGCCAACATGGTGAAATCCTGTCTCTACTAAAAATACAAAAATTAGCTGGGCGTGGTGGCTGGTGCCTATAATCCCAGCTACTTGGGAGGCTGAGACAGGAGAATCGCTGGAACCCGGGAGGCAAAGGTTGTAGTGACCCAGGATCGTGCCACTGCACTCCAACCTGGGCAACAGAGTGAGACTCTGCCTCAAAAAAATAAATAAATAAAATTTAAAACAGAAAAAGTTAAGGAAAAGGAGCTAACATTGCCTAAGGAACTGGAAAAAGATCTGGAGATACTACGAAAGGTAACGAAACAAGGTGTAGAAAGGATAATTTAGTTTCAAAAATTGAAAACCTAATGGTCTTCCAAGATAGGTCTTCCTGAGATAATCAGGAAATGTGCATCTCTTATTTTCTTTATTTGTATTAAATACAATAATGTATCTGAAAGTGCTTTGCAGCTGGACGTGGTGGCTCACACCTGTAATCCCATCACTTTGGGAGGCTAAGGCAGGAGGATTGCTTGAGCCCATGAGTTCGAGACCTGCCTGGGCAACATGGCAAGACCCCATCTCTACAGAAAATTAAAAACTAGCCAGGTATGGTGGTACACACCTGTGGCCTCAGCTACTGGGGAGGCTGAGGCGAAGAAGCTTGCTTGAGCCCAGGAGGACAAGGCTGCACTGAGCCATTTTTACTCCACTGCACTCCACTTAGGTGACAGAGGGAGACCCTGTCTCAAAAAAAATAAAAAATAGAAGAAGAAAGTGCTTTGGTTTCGGTATCTTTAAGTCCTAAACAAACACAAGGCATCATTAATAGAAATACAGGCTTTGAGACTTTTAGAAGAAAATATACAGTGGTGGTGTTGTTGCTTTTTCAATGTGTTTCTGTTTTAATAGTATAGTTGATAAATTATAAAGTTCCTGTCAGATGCCATAAATAGAACAGATATGAGGCTGGGCGCAGTTGCTCACACTTCCAGCACTTTGGGAGGCTGAGGCAGGCAGATCACGTGAGTTCAGGAGTTCAACACCAGCCTAGGCAACACGGTGAATCCCCATCTCTACTAAAAATACAAAAAATTAGCCAAGCATGGCAGCGTGTGCCTGTAGTCCCAACTACTTGGGAGGCTGAGGCAGGAGAATTGCTTGAATCTGGAAGGTGGAGGTTTCAGTGAACCAAGATTGTGCCACTGCACTCCAGGCTGGGCAACAGAGCGAGACTCTGGCTAAAAAAAAAAAAAATAGAAGAAATACGATACACACAAATAGGACAGGTGTAATTATGTGGATTCAAAGTTTTCTGCTTAAAAAAAAAAATAAACAGGGCCAGGCACTGTGGCTCACGCCTGTAATCCCAGCACTACCGGAGGCCAAGGCAGGCACCTCACCTGACATCAGGAGTTTGAGACCAGCCTGGCCAACTTGGTGAAACCCCGTCTGTACTAAAAATACAAAATTAGCTGGGCGTGATTGCAGGTGCCTGTAATCCCAGATACTCAGGAGGCTGAGACAGGAGAATCACTTGAACCCGGGAGGCAGAGGTTGCAGTGAGCCAAGATCACGCCATTGCACTCTAGCCTGGGTGACGAGCGAAACTCCAGCTCAAAAATAAAATAAAAATGAACAAGATACTGGGATTATGTGAAGGGAATGTTTTCCTCTTTGTTAGCTAGCTCTTGCATTCTGCAGCATTAAGCATTCAAGCATTAAGCCTGTTAAATTTAGGCCAGACCTAGTCTCCTTTTCCTCCCGTCCCCCAAAATCAAAGACAACAGCTCTGCATTTCCTGCTCACTCTATTATGTTTTCCTTGTTTGAGAAGTAACTATCTGCACTTACTGTGAGTGAAGGGCGCTTTACCTTCAGTGTAAAACCCCAACTCTAGGAAATGGCATGGTCTGTTTCAAACCTGACCAGCAGTACTCACTAGTTCTATTTGAGAGGTTTCAGCCCTTAAGGATCTCAGGCACCTACAGCAGGAGGATGAGCTAACAGGAGGATGTGAAAGACAGAGAAAGGCTACTTTCTTTTTAACTATCATTTTACAGAGAGCACCAAAACACTTTTTTTTGAGATGGAGTCTCACTCTGTCACCCAGGGTGGAGTGCAGTGACCTCAGCCCACTGCAACCTCCGCCTCCAGGGTTCAATCCATTATTCTGCCGCAGCCTCCCGAGTAGCTGGGACTACAGGTGTGCACCACCACGCCTGGCTAATTTTTTGTATTTTAATAGAGGGGGTTTCACTGTGTTGCCCAGGCTAGTCTGGAACTCCTGAGCTCAGGCAGTCTACCCTCCTCAGCCTCCCAAAGTGTTAGGATTACAGGCATGAGCCACCACACCCAGCCCCAAAACACGTTTTTGAAACATGAATTATCATTAAGCGTTTCTCAGAAAATCATTTTCCCCTCACTTAGCTTCTGGCACCACCTGCTGGCTGTTTTGTCTTTTCAAAGCGGCAACATTGCACGTTGGTCTGTTTAAGCTCAATGTTGTTTGGCCCTTAACTGTTAATTAGGTCATTGTTATGAGACCTACAGTTTCATCTCCTTCTTAAGGAAGAAACAAGATGGAATAAGCAGGTAATCAGCCCTCCTGAATTCTTGTCTCAGTTTCTTAAATGTTATATAAATAAGAAACAGGCTGGGCATGGTGGCTCACGACTGTAATCCCAGCACTTTGTGAGACCGAGGCAAGCAGATTGCTTGAGCTCAGGAGTTTGAGACCAGCCTGGGCAACATGATGAAACCCCATCTCTACTTTTTTAGAAAAGAAAAAGAAAAGCTTTTAAAAGTGTCTGTCCTAGCAATCAGAAGAACTTGCTGATTCCTGTGTTCTGGAACAATGCTTGTCAAATTTTATGTGCCTCTGCATCACCTGAGGATCTTGTTAAGCAGGTTCTCATTTGGTAGGTTAGAGCAGGGCCTGAAATCTTCATTCCTGACCATCCTCCACGTGGTGCTTTTGCCCCTACTCTGTGGACGACACTTAGGGTAGCAAGATTCTAGAGCTACATTGTCCCATAAAGTAGCCACCAGCACATGTGGCTAGTGAGCACATGTGGTCCAAACTGAGATGTTCTGTAAGTATGACTATACCCTAGATTTTGAAGCCTTCATATTTAGGGGGAAAAAAGAATATCTCAATTTAAAAATATTAGCTGGGTGCAGTGGCTCACGCCTGTAATCCCAACACTTTGGAAGACTGAGGTAGGCAGATCGCTTGAGCTTGAGTTCCAGACCAGCCACAGCAACATGGTGAAACCTCGTCTCTACAAAAAATCGAAAAATTAGCCAGCCATGGTGGTACATGCCTGTAGTTCCAGCTACTCAGGAGGCTGAGGTGAGAGGATGGCTAGAGCCTGGAAGGCATAGATTGCAGTGAGCTGAGATGGCACCACTATACTCCAGCCTGGATGATGGAGCCAGACCTTGTCTCAAAATAATAATAAAATATTGATCACTTGTTGAAATAATGTTTTTGATATATTGGGTTAAATAAAATATAAATTTCATCACTTTCTTATTTCTAATGTAACTGCTAGAAAATTTAGAATTTCACATGTGGGTAGCATTAGTTTTGTTTTTTGTTTTTTGGTTTTTTTTTTGGAGACAGAGTCTTACTCTGTCACTAGGCTAGAGTGCAATGGCGTGATCTCAGCTCACCGCAACCTCCGCCTCCGAAGATCAAGAGATTCTCCTGCCTCAGCCTCCCGAGTAGCTGGGACTACAACTACATGCCACCACACCCAGCTAATTTTTTGTGTTTTTGGTAGAGACGGGGTTTCACCGTGTTAGCCAAGATGGTCTCTATCTCCTGACCTCATGATCCGCCCACCTCTGCCTCCCAAAGTGCTGGGATTACAGGCATGCGCTACCACGCCCAGGCCAGTAGCATTAGTTTCTATTGGACAACACTGTTCTAGAACATTAACACAATAGAGTTGACATTTTTGATGTTTTTTTTCCCCCATATGACCCAGTTTCCCAATCTCCTTGTTTCCATGTCACCATCTCTGCTAGCTCAAATCAGTATTTGTTTAATCCTTTTCTTGGGATGATTTCCTTGCCCTCCCATAACACTCCTTTACACCTTTTCAGCCTTCACCATTGCCATCATGATCCCAGGACTCTCATCAAGCAGTGGACAGTCATATGTGCCAGAATACAGGCAGTACCCTTGTGTAAAGCACTTAGCCTTGCCACGGGGTGTGGGGCCTGGACAGCCTCATCTGTGAGCTGGTTAGAAATGCAGAGCCTCACTGGGCACGGTGGCTCACGTCTGTAATCCTAGCACTTTGGGAGGCTGAGGCTTGTGAATCACCTGAGGTCAGGAGTTTGAGACCACACTGACCAACATGGTGAAACCCCATCTCTATTAAAAATACAAAAAAAAAAAAAAAAAAGCTGGACGTGGTGGTGGGCAACTGAAGCGCAGCTACTTGGGATGCTGAGGCAGAAGAATTGCTAGAACCCAGGAGGCAGAGGTTGCAGTGAGCCGAGATCGTGCCATTGCGCTCTAGCCTTGGAGACAGAGCAAGACTCTGTCTCAAAAAAAAAAAAAAAAAAATGCAGAGCTTCAGCTGTGCACAGTGGCTCATGCCTGTAATCCTAGCACTTTGGGAGGCCGAGGCAGGTGGATCCCCTGAGGTGAGGAGTTTGAGACCAGCCTGGCCAACATGGCAAATCCCTGTCTCTACTAAAAATACAAAAATTAGCCGGGCATGGTAGCGCAGCTACTCGAGAGGCTAAGGCAGGAGAATTGCTTGAACCCAGGAGGCAGAGGTTGCAGTGAGCTGAGATCACGTCAGTGCACTCCAGTCAGGGCGACAGAGTGAGACTCCGTCTAAAAAAAAAAAAATGAAATCCAGAGCCTCAGGTCTCGTCCCAGACCTAATGAACCAGCATCACAAGTCACAAGACTCCCAGGTGATTTGTATGCACATTAAAGTTTGCATTGTGAGACTGGCTGGTGAGCACTTTAACAATCTTCCTAAAGCACCCTGTTTCAGTTAGTCTCCGCACCTGTTCCTTCTGTTTTAATGAAGTTTCTGCAAGGTTGATATACCATGAAAGTAGTAGCTAAGGTAAACTAGTGCTTTACCTTCCAAAAAAAAAAAAAAACAAACAGTGAATTTTAGATAAATGGCGTCCAGAAGGCAGGTCCAGAGATTGACATCTCATGCTTTCCTGAAAATAGATTAAATATCCTTTATTTTATTGACTTTTTTTTTTTTTTTTTTTTTTTTGAGACAAAGTCTTGCTCTGCAGCCCAGGCTGGAGTGCAGTGGCGTGATCTTGGCTCACCACAACCTCTGCCTCCCGAGTTCAAGCAGTTCTCCTGCCTCAGCTCAGCACACCACAGCACCCAGTTTATTTTTTGTATTTTTAGTAGAGATGGGATTTTACTATGTTGGCCAGACTGGTCTTGAACTCCTGACCTCAGGTAATCTGCCCACCTTGGCCTCCCAAAGTGCTAGGATTACAGGCATGAGCCACGGTGCCCAGCCTCAAATATCCTTTATCCTTTTCAGAGACACGAAACGAAAGGCATTACCATACTCTTTACTTCTCTCCAAAGTGAGAGCTGTTGATGACACAGCATCACCTCCTACATCTAGGCTTTTATTTTTGTGGGGGTTTTTTTTGTTTTTTTTTTTTTAAATAAAAGATATGGAGTCTCACTATGTTGCCCAAGCTGATCATGAACTCCCAGCTTCATGGGATCATCCCACCTCAGCCTCCCAATATGCTGGGATCAGGCGTAAGCCACCATACCCAGCATTATTTTATTATTATTATTATTATTTTTAGTGTATTTTTTATTTTACTGTTTTTGTTTGTTTTTGAGACGGAGTTTCGCTCCTTCAGTCTTTGCCCAGGCTGGAGTGCAATGGTGCAATCTCGGCTCACTACAACGTCTGCCTCCCGGGTTCAAGCAGTTCTCCTGCCTCAGTCCTCCCAAGTAGCTGGGACTACAGGTGCCCACTACCACCCCAGCTAATTTTTTGTATTTTTAGTAGAGACGGGGTTTCACCATGTTGGCCAGGGTGGTCTCGAACTCCTGACCTCAGGTGATCCACCTGCTTTGGCCTCCCAAAGTGCTGGGATTACAAGGCACGAACCACCATGCCTGGCCTATTTTGTTTTTTAGAGATGAGGTCTCCCCGTGTTGCACAGGCTGGAGACAACTTCTGGGCTCAAGCAGTCCTCCCACCTCAGCCTCCCAAGTAGCTGGGACTGTAAGCTATTATCTTCTCGTTTTCATCTGTAATTGTTTGCTCCAGCCACAGGCCTTGTTGTAGAGTTGAACATGCCATCCCTGCAGATAGTCTGTCTTGGTTTGAGTTGAATGTAGAAGCTGGAGGAGGGGTGTGCTGACCACATCCAGTCATGAAGAAGGCCACTCAGTAGCGCATAGGTTTCAAATCCTGACAGCAAGCTCTCCAGGAGGATGAGGGACATAGAAAGTTTGAGAACCACTGCTCTGTAGTATGTTATCCATCCTCAAATATGGCACATATCCTGTTTGTGCACGTCTTCATTTCACTTTTATGCTACAGACTCTTTAGGCTCCCTGAAGCCCATGCCTGACACTCAATAGATGTTTAAAATATTCTTGCACAAATTAATGTTCCCTTGTAAATTCCTTAGACCTGTTATCTCTGAACTTAACCAAGTTGGAAGGGATTCAGGCAACAAAAGGAGCTTTTACCTTAACTGTGATCAGCCATTTAGTGCAGAAGCCATCATCAAAGGAAAAGTAGAGCCTAGGGAGTCAGGGTAGAGCGCCAGCCCTACACTGAAGCTCACATTTGAAGAAAGGAACTGGGGCAGAGCTGTCATGACTGCTGGTTTCCTCTTACTAGCACTTCTCTGTACCATTTTCCTTTTTCTCTTTTTTCATGTCACAATGAACTATAATTTGAGCTGCTTTTATTGTTCCCTAAAGACTTTGGATTACTCTGTATCACAAAAACTGAAATCCAATTCGTATTTTTTTGACCTTTGGGGAAGTGGAACCATGGGTGTGTTTGTCATTTTTAGCAGTTATTGGAGTAGGGCCAAAGCTCCAGGAGATACTAAAAGTGTCTAGAATTGTCTGATTGGCTATTGGAATCAACTGTTAGACAAAGCAGCCAGTAACTGAACACCGGGGACCTTCTTGAACTCCAGTTGGGTGGGAGACCTTCCAGTGTGTCTGGCAGCTCTGAACTAGGACAGAAAGGTAGAGATTCAAACAGTGGACTGGTGACAAAGCAGCTGATAAAAGCACTCTCCTTTCCATTCTTTGTCTGGGAGTCTCGCCTTGCCTTGGAATCACTTCCTCTCTTTTTCACTGCACTGGTATGTGCCAGTACTGTCCTGCCTGGTCAGATTTACCAGCTAGCGGATGAGAGAAATGCGGGGCTCATGTTCCATAATGAATTGAATCCGGGACTACAGGCTGCTTGATACACAAATGAATTTTGTTTTGTGGATTGAAAACAGGAATAAGGAAAGATAAGTTTTGGACATTGACTTAGTCTACTCAGTTGTTCGTAGGTAAGGCAATTCTTTGTCGTAGAGAGTTCAGAGAAAGTGCCTGGGTTTATCATTTATCTTTTTCTAAGGTATTTGATTTTATACACATTTCATACACATTAAACAAAACCAGTTTTTAAAGCACCACTTTCCTTGGCACACTCCATTTCAAAGTATATCCCTTCACAGTCATGGAGCACCTTGCCAATATCATCTTTTAAAACAAATTTTTTTTTTTGGCTAGGCGCGGTGGCTCATGCCTGTAATCCCAGCACTTTGGGAGGCCGAGGCTGGCGGATCACGAGGACAGGAGATCAACACCATCCTAGCTAACACGGTGAAACCCCATCTCTACTAAAAAAAAAAAAAAAAATACAAAAAATTAGCCTGGCATGGTGGTGTTCACCTGTAGGCCCAGCTACTCGGGAGGCTGAGACAGGAGAATGGTGTGAACCCGGGAGGCGGAGGTTGCAGTGAGCTGAGATCGTGCCACTGCACTCCAGCCCGGTGACAGAGCAAGACTCCATCTCAAAAAGCTTTTTTTGCTTTTTTTGTGTGTTTTTTTTGTTGTTGTTGGTTTTGAGACAGAGTCTCGCTCTGTCACCCAGGCTGTAGTGCGGTGGCGTGATCTCGACTCACTGCAACCACTGCTTCCTAGGTTCAAGCAATTCTCCTGCCTCAGCCTCCTGAGTAGCTGGAAGGCGTGCGCTGCCACACCTGGCTAATTTTTTGTATTTTAGTAGAGACAGGGTTTCACTGAGTTGCCCAGGCTGATCACAAACTCCTGAGCTCAGGCAATCTGCCTGCCTCAGCTTCCCAAAGTGCTGGGATTACAGGCGTGAGCCACCATGCCTGGCTTGTTTTGTTTTTGAGACAGGGTCTCACTCTGTCATTCAGGCTGAATGCAATGGCATTATCATGGCTCACTGCAGCCTCAACCTCCCTCCCACTACTTGGGACTACAGGCTCAAACCACCACACCCAGCTAATTTTTTTATTTTTTGTAGAGGCGGGGTCTCACTATGTTGCCCGGGCTGTGCTTTTCTTTTTTTACACTACACAGATGTAGGCAGTACCATCTTAATTATCACTCGCTGGGACTGACAACACATTGACTTAGATCATAATGCTAGTCATGGAACTAAAAACCAGCATTGGCATTATATTTATTTCCCATAGAAATAGCAGAAGTAGGCCGGGCGCAGTGGCTCCCATCTGTAATCGCAGCACTTTGGGAGGCCAAGGCGGGCAGATCATGAGGTCAAGAGATCAAGACCACCCTGGCCAACATGGTGAAACCCCATCTCTACTAAAAATACAAAAATGATCTGGGTGTGGTGGCTTGTGCCTGTAGTCCCAGGTACTCAGGAGGCTGAGGCAGGAGAATCGCTTGAACCTGGGAGGTGGAGGTTGCAGTGAGCCGAGATCACGCCACTGTACTCCAGCCTGGCGACAGAGCAAGACTCCATCTCAAAATAAAAAATAAAAAAGAAATAGCAGAAGTAGAGATGAAGGATATCATACTGTCATTCTAAAGGTGTGACCAGTGTCATGTCAGTATCACTGTACTGGTTACTAACCCAGAATCTTACATGTAAAGTAACAGGAAATGCACATATTTACAAGAAAGCAACGCCTGATCCCGTGTCTCCACCCCACTTCCTCCTCAGTGGGTATCTATCTGGATCTCACAGTGGGCTCCGGAGACAGCAGCAGGCTCAGGGAAGTTGACCGAGGAAGAGGTGGACGGGCTAGGAGCAAACCTGTGGAGTAATCTGCTGGATGTCCCATTACCTTAGAAGCTGGCTCCCACCTAGATTAGACGCCAGTTGCAATGACTACAGTTCATGAAGTTTCAAATAGTAAAAGAAGCTATTTAGAGCCTTATATGAGGCAGTTGTTTAATAAGAACAGCACAGGCCAGGTGGGGTGTGGCTCACTCCTGTAATCCCAGCACTTCGGGAGGCCAAGGCGGGTGGATCACCTCAGGTCGGGAGTTCAAGACCAGTCTGACCAACATGGAGAAACCCTGTCTCTACTAAAAATACAAAATTAGCCAGGTGTGGTGGCACATGCCTGTAGTCTCAGCTACTCGGGAGGCTGAGGCAGGAGAATCACTTGAACCCAGGAGGCGGAGGTTGCGGTGAGCCAAGATCGCGCCATCGCACTCCAGGCTGGGCAGCAAGAGCGAAACTCCATCTCAAAAAAAAAAAAAAAAAAGCAGCACATCTGTATTTAGTGCCTACGTAATCTTCAATAAAGATGCTCTAACCAAGTGGTACTTTTGCAGTTCCCATAATCTGCCTGGGTGACAGAGATTTTACTACAGATCAGTCTCAGGCCTTGAAAGGAATCAACAAAGCCCTTTCTAGATTTTTTTTTTTTTTTGGAGATGGAGTCTCCCTCTGTTACCCAGGCTGGAGTGCAATGGTGCAATCTCAGCTCACTGCAACCTCCGCTTCACGGATTCAAGCGATTCTCCTGCGTCAGCCTCCCAAGTAGCTGGGATTACAGGTACGTGCCACCACACCCAGCTAATTTTTGTATTTTTAGTAGAGATAGGGTTTCACCATGTTAGGCTGGTCTCGAACTCCTGACCTTGTGATCCGCCCATCTCGGCCTCCCAAAGTGCTGGGATTACAGGTATGAGCCACCGTGTCTGGCCTCATTGTATCATTTTTATGCCTTTGCTTCCTCACAGCTTAGCTCCCACATATCAGCGGGGACATACAGTGTTTGGTTTTCCATTCCTGAATTACTTTACTTAGAATAATAGTCTCCAGTCTCATGCAGGTCACTGCAAATGCTGTTAATTCATTCCTTTTTATGGCTGTGTAGTATTCAATTGTATATAATACCAGTTTCTTTATCTACTTGTTGATTGATGGGCATTTGGGTTGGTTCCACGATTTTGCAATTGTGAATTGTGCTGCAATTTTTCAAATAATGATTTCTTTTCCTCTGTGTAGATACCCGGGATTGATGGATCAAATGGTAGTTCTCCTTTTGGTTCTTTAAGGAATCTCCACACTGTTTTCCATAGTGACTGTACTAGTTTACATTCCCACCAGCAGTGTAGAAGTGTTCCCTGTTCACCTCATCCACGCCAACATCTACTGTTTTTTGATTTTTTGATTATGGCAGTTCTTGCAGGAGTAAGGTGGTATTGCATTGTGGTTTTGACTTGCATTTCCCTGATCATTAGTGATGTTAAGCATTTTTTCATATGTTTGTTGACCATTTGTATATCTTCTTTTGAGAATTGTCTGTTCGTATCCTTAGCCGAATTTGTGATGGGAATTTTTTCTTTTTTTTTTTTTTTTTGAGACAGAGTCTCACTTTGTTGCCCAGGCCGGAGTGCAGTGGCACGATCTCGGCTCACTGCAAGCTCTGCCTCCCAGGTTCACACCATTCTCCTGCCTCAGCCTGCCAAGTAGCTGGGACTACAGGTGCCCGCCACTACGCCCAGCTAATTTTTTTGTATTTTCAGTAGAGACGGGGTTTCACTGTGTTAGCCAGGATGGTCTCGATCTCTTGACCTCGTGATCCGCCCACCTCGACCTCCCAAAGTGCTGGGATCACAGACGTGAGCCACCATACCCAGCCGGAATTGTTTTTTTCTTACTGAGTTCGTTATAGATTCTGGGTATTAGTCCTTTGTCAGATGTATAGATTGTGAAGATTTTATCCCACTCTTTGGGTTATCTGTTTACTCTGCCTTTTATTTTGCCATGCAAAAAGCTCTTTAGTTTAATTAGGTCTCAGCTATTTATCTTTGTTTTTATGTTTTTATTGCATTTGCTTTTGGGTTCTTGGTCATGAAATCTTTTCCTGAGCCATTATCTAGAAGGGTTTTTCCAACGTTCTAGAATTTTTATAATTTCAGGTCTTAGGTTTAAGTCCTTAATTCATCTTGAGTTGGTGTTTTGTGTTTTGTTTGTTTGTTTTTTTGTTTTTTTGGGATGGAGTCTTGCTCTGTCACCCAGGCTGGAGTGCAGTGGTGCGATCTCAGCTCACTGCAAGCTCTGCCTCCTGGGGTCACACCATTCTCCTGCCTCAGCCTCCCGAGTAGCTGGGACTACAGGTGCCTGCCACCACGCCCGGCTAATTTTTTTATTTTTCTTTTTACTTTTTGTATTTTTAGTAGAGATGGGGTTTCACCATGTTAACCAGGATGGTCTCGATCTCCTGACTTCGTGATCCACCCACCTTGGCCTCCCAAAGTGTTGGGATTACAGGCATGAGCCACTGCGCCTGGCCAAGTTGATTTTTATATAAGGTGAGAGATCAGGATCCAGTTTCATTCCTCTACAGGTGGCTAGCCAGTTATCCCAGCATTTGTTGAAAAGGGTGTCCTTTCTGCACCTTATGTTTTTGTTTGGTTTGTTGAAGATCAATTGGCTGTAAGTATTTCGGTTTATTTCTGGATTTTCTATTCTGTTCCATTGGTCTATGTGCCTATTTTTATACCAGTACCATGCTGTTTTGGTGACTATGGCCTTATAGTATAGTTTGAAATCAGGTAATGTGATACCTCCAGATTTGTACTTTCTGCTTAGTCTTGCCTTGGCTATGTGGGCTGTTTTTTGGTTCCATATAAATTTTAGAATTTTTTTTTTCTAATTCTGTGAAGAATGATGGTGGTGGTATTTTGATGGGGATTGTGTTGAATTTGTAGATTGCTTTTGGCAGTATGGTCATTTTCACAATACTGATTCCACCCATCCATGAGCATGGGATGTGTTTCCATTTGTTTGTGTTGTCTATGATTCCTTTCCTCAGTTTTGTAGTTTTCCTTGTAGAGGTCTTTCGACTCCTTTGTTAGGTATATTCCTAAGTTTTTGTTTTGTTTTGTTTTGTTTGTTTGTTTGTTGCAGCTATTGTAAAAGGGGTTGAGTTCTTGTTCTTGATTTGATTCTCCGCTTGGTCGCTGTTGGTGTATAGAAAAGCTACTGGTTTGTGTACGTTAATCTTGTATCCAGAAACTTTGCTGAATTCTTTTATCAGTTCTAGGAGCTTTCTGGAGGAGTCCTTAGGGTTTTCAAGGTAAACGATCATATCATTAGCAAACAGTGACAGTTTGACTTCCTCTTTGTGGATGTGGATGCCCTTTCTTTCTTTCTCTTGTATGATTGCTGTAGCTAGGACTTCCATACTGTATTGAAGAGAAGTGATGAGAGTGGGAATCCTTGTCTTGTTCCAATTCTCAGGGGGAACAGTTTCAACTTTTCCCCGTTGAGTATTATGTTGGCTGTGGGTTTGTCATAGATGGGTTATTTTGCTTGTTTTGTTTTATTTTGTTTTGTTTGAGATGGAGTCTCGCTGTCACCCAGGCTGGAGTGCAGTGGGGCGATCTCAGCTCACTGCAATCTCCACCTCCCGGGTTCAAGGGGTTCTCCTGCCTCAGCCTCCCGAGTAGCTGGGATTACAGGCATGCGCCACCACACCCAGCTAATTTTGTATTTTCAGTAGAGACGGGGTTTCACCTTGTTGGTCAGGCTGGTCTCGAACTCCCGACCTCAGGTGATCCACCCACCTCAGCCTCCCAAAGTGCTGAGCCACTGCACCCAGCCTCAATTTGAAACATTTTTTAATTTCCATCTTGATTTCGTTTTTGACCTAATGCTCATTCAGGAGCAGGTTATTTGATTTACATGTATTTGCATTTTTTGTTTGTGGGGTTTTTTTTTGGTGCTTTGTTTGTTTTGAAATGGAGTTTTGCTCTTGTCGCCCTTGCTGGAGTGCAATGGCACAATCTCGGCTCACTGCAACCTCCGCCTCCCAGGTTCAAGCAATTCTGCCTCAGTCTCCCAAGTAGCTGGGATTACAGGTGCCTGCCACTACACCCAGCTAATTTATTTGCATGGTTTTGAAGGTTCCTTTTGAAGTTGATTTCCAGTTTTATTCCACTGTGCTCTTAGAGAGTGCTTGATATAATTTCAATTTTGTTAAATTTATTGAGGCTCATTTTACGGCCTGTCATATGATCTGTCTTGGAGAAAGTTCCGTGTACTGTTGAATAAAATGCATATTCTGCGGTTGTTGGATGAAATGTTCTATATATATCTATTAAGTCCGTTTGTTCCAGGGTATAGTTTAAATCCATTCTTTGTTGACTTTTCATTTTGATGACCTGTCTAGTGCTGTCAGTGGAGTATTGAAGTCCCGCACTATTATTGTGCTGCTGTCTATCTCATTTCTTAGGTCTGTTAGTAATTGTTTTATAAATTTGGGAGCTCCAGTGTTAGGTTCATATATGTTTAGGATTGTGATATTTTCCTGTGACAAGGCCTTATTACCATTATATATCTAATGTCCCTCTTTGTCTCTTAACTGCTGTTGCTTTAAAGTTTGTTTTGTCTGATATAAGAATAGCTACCCCTGCTTGTTTTTGGTGTCTATTTGCATGAAATGCCTTTTTCCACCCCTTTAAGTTTATGTGAGTCCTTATGTGTTAGGTGAGTCTTCTGAGGGCAGCAGATGGTTGGTGAGTTCTTATCCATTCTGCAGTTCTGTATCTTTTAAGTGCAGTGTTTAGGCCATTCACATTCAATGTCAGTATTGAAATGTGAGGTACCATTGCATTCATCGTGCTCTTTGTTGCCTGTGTACTTTAGGGGTTTTTTGGTTTTTTGGTTTTGCTTTTTAACTTGTATTTTTGTTTTATAGGTCCTGTGTGATTTATGCTTTAAAGAGATTCTGTTTTGATGTGTTTCCAGGATTTGTTTCAAGATTTAGAGCTCCTTTTAGCAGTTCTTGTAGTGGTGGCTTGGTAATGGCGAATTCTCTCAGCATTTGTTTGTCTGAAAATGACTATCTTTTCTTCATAAGTGATACTTACTTTTTCACTGGATACAAAATTCTTGGCTGATAGTTGTTTTGTTTGAGGAGGCTGAACATAGGGCCCCAATCCCTTCTAGCTTGTAGGGTTTCTCCTGAGAAGTCTGCTGTTAATCTGATAAGTTTTTCTTTATAGGTTACCTGGTGCTTCTGCCTCACAGGTCTTAAAAATCTTTCCTTCATTTTAACTTTGGATAACCTGATGACAATGTGCCTAGGTGAAGATCTTTTTGCGATGAATTTCCCAGGTGTCCTTTGTGCTTCTTGTATTTGGCTGTCTAGGTCTCTAGTGAGGCCGGGGAAGTTTTCCTCGATTATTCCCCCAAATATGTTTTCCAAGCTTTTAGAATTCTCTTCTTCCTCAGGAACACCAATTATTCTTAGGTTTGGTCGTTTAACATAATCCCAGACTTCTTAGAGGCTTTGTTCATATTTTCTTACCCTTTTTTCTTTGTCTTTGTTGGATTGGGTTAATTTGAAGACCTTGTCTTCGAGCTCTGAATTTCTTTCTTCTACTTGTTGAATTCTATTGCTGAGACTTTCCAGAGCATTTCGCATTTCTAAAGGTGTGTCCAAAGTTTCCTGAATTTTTTATTGTTTTTTCTTTATCTATTTCCCTGAATGATTTATCCCTTCACTTCTTGTATCATTTTTTGGATTTGCTTACATTGGGCTTCACCTTTCTCTGGTCCTTCCCTGATTAATAACTAACCTCCTGAATTCTTTTTCAGGTAAATCAGGGATTTCTTCTTGGTTTGGATCCATTGCTGGTGAACTAGTGCATTTTTGGGGGAGTGTTGAAGAGTCTTGTTTTGTCATATTACGGATGTTTGTTTCTGGATCCTTCTCATTTGGGTAAGCTCTGTCAGAGGGAAGGTCTAGGGCTGAAGGCTGTTCCGATTCTTTTGTCCCATGGGGTGTTCTCTTCGTGTAGTACTCTGTCCCTTTTCCTATGGATGTGGCTTCCTATGAGCCAATTTACTTGCAGTGATTGTTGTCTCTCTTCTGGGTCTAGCCACCCAGCGAGTCTTCCCAGTTCTGGGCTGGTACTGGAGGTTATCTGCAGAGTCCGGTGATGTGAACCGTCTATGGGTCTCTCATCCATGGATACCAGTGCCTGTTCGGTGGAGGTGGCCGAGGGTACAATGGACTCCATGAAGGTCCTTAGCTTTAGTGGTTTAATGGTCTATTTTTTTTCTGGTTGGCCTCCTGCCAGGAGGTGGTGCTTTTCAGAAAGCATCAGCTGTGTTAGGGGAGGAACCAGCAGTGGACAGAGCCCTAGAACTCCCAAGATTATTTGCCCTTTGTCTTCCTGCCAGGGTGGATAGGGAAGGACAATCAGGTGGGGGTGGAGCTAGGCATGTCTGAGCTCAGACTCTCCTAGGGCAGGTCTTGCTGAGGCTGCTGTAGGGAATGGGGGTGAGATTCCCAGGTCACTGGAGTTCTGTACCTAGTAGAGTTGTGGCTGCCTCTGCTGAGTCATGCAGGTTGTCAGGGGGAAGTGGAGGAAAGCCAGCAGTCACAGGCCTTACCCAGCTCCCACACAAACCGAAGGGCCGGTCTTACTCCCACCGTGTCCCCCAACAACTGCCCTGAGTCTGTTTCCAGGCAGAGGGTGAGACTGGCCTGAAAATTTGCCCGAGGCTGTTCGCCTCCCAGCTGCAAAAGAAAAGGGCTACAGTTCTTGCCCCACCTGTGAAGTCTGCATGCCGGATTCGTGCCCTTCCCTGAGTTCTGGCCAGGAGCCTTCTTGCCCTGTTTAAATTATTAGAGTTCGACTAGAAATTTTGAATTCCTTCTCCCTGTGGAGTTTTACCCCCTGCTCCTCTGGCCAACCTCCCTCTGGATCCCTGTGGTGTCAGGCAGGAATGGGCTGCCTGGGGACCCAGCAAGCTCCCACTGCCTTTCTGCTGCTTCCTCTTCCCCTGTATTTCGCTTGCCTGAGTCTGACTTAGCTCCAGGTAAAGTCAGAAATTTCTTCTGCAAACAGACCTTCAGCCTCTCCAGTGCGGGGGTGTGTTTTGGAGAGGAGGGTCTCCCTTTCCCACTTCCACAGTTGGGGCACTCACAGTATTTGGGGGTCTCCCAGGCCCTGCAGGAGCAATCTGCTTCCTTCACAGGGTCTGTGAGCCCTCTCAGGATTGCTGGCTTGTTCTTGCAGTTGATCTGGAGCTAAAATTCACAGTGTAAGCCTCTGCATGCTGCTCTGTCTGAAGCTGCAATCTAGTCCTGCCTCCTGTTTGCCATGATCCCAGGAGCTCCCCTGCAAATAAATTATGATCGCAAGGTCCCAACATAGGCTGTTTGCAAGCTGAGGAGCAAGGAGAGCCAGTCCGAGTCCCAAAACTGAAGAACGTGGAGTCCGATGTTCGAGGGCAGGGAGCATCCAGCATGGGAGAAAGATGTAGGTGGGGAGTCTAGGCCCATCTCATCTGTCTTTTAATATCTTTTCTTTTTTTTTTTTTTTTTTTTTGAGACGGAGTCTCACTGTGTTGCCCAGGCGGGAGTGCAGTGGCCGGATCTCAGCTCACTGCAAGCTCCGCCTCCCGGGTTTACGCCATTCTCCTGCCTCAGCCTCCCGAGTAGCTGGGACTACAGGCGCCCGCTGCCTCGCCCGGCTAGTTTTTTGTATTTTTTAGTAGAGACGGGGTTTCACCGTGTTAGCCAGGATGGTCTCGATCTCCTGACCTCGTGATCCGCCCGTCTCGGCCTCCCAAAGTGCTGGGATTACAGGCTTGAGCCACCACGCCCGGCCTAATATCTTTTCTAACTAACCTGTAAGCTCCATGAAGACAGTCTAGCTCTTTTTCATCTCATGTCCCTCACTATACCTAACGAGGACCTTATTAAAAGTGAGTTGACTGGCTGGGTGCAGTGGCTCACGCCTGTAATCCCAGCATTTTGGGAGGCTGAGGCAGGTGAATTACTTGACCTTAGGGAGTTCAAGACCAGCCTGGGCAACATGGCGAAACCCCATCTCTACAAAAAATAATTACCCAGCTGTGGTGGGGTGTGCCTGTAGTCTCACGTACTATGGAGCCTGAGATGAGAGAATCACCTGACCCTGGGGAGGTCAAGGCTGCAGAAAGCTGTGATCACGCCACTGCAGTACAACCTGGGCGACAGAGTGGGACTCTGTCTCAAAAAAAAAAAAAATTAATTGACTTGGTAGTTCCAACAATGAGTACCAGTTGGACCACATTATTGGCAGTGTGTCCGGGGGAACAGATGTTCACATTCAAATCCGTGAAACTGGAAACAAAAAACAACAATCATGACATTGATTGATAGTGATGTTTACTATGTCAGACTGTTTAAGCTCAGCTATAAAATAGACTCTCAGCCAGGGTTGGGGGTGGCTCATGCTTGTAATCCCAGCACTTTGGGAGGCCAAGGTGGGCAGATCACCTGAGGTCAGGAATTCGAGACCAGCCTGGCCAACATGGTGAATGAATCCCCACCTCTACTAAAAATACAAAAATTAGCCAGGCATGGTGGCATGCACCTGTAATCCCAGCTACTCGGGAGGCTGAGGCAGGAGAATCACTTGAACCTGGGAGGCGGAGGTTGCATTGAGCCAAGATCATGCCATCACACTCCAGCCTGGGCAACAGAGCAAGATTCCATCTCAAAAAATAAAATAGACTCTCATACTGTCATCTTTACATTTTGATTTCAGAGATTCTCAAACATTTAAATACTGGCACTTGACCCAGATGCTAATTCTTGCTTGATGCACTATTTATCTGTATCAAATTATAGTCCCGTTCCTTTGAATTTCTTTTTTTTTTTTTTTTTTTTTGAGACAGTGTCTCGCTCTGTTGCCCAGGCTGGAGTGCAGTGGCTCTGCCTCAGCCTCCCGAGCAGCTGGGATTACAGGTACCCACCACCAAGCCTGGCTAATTTTTGTACTTTTAGTAGAGATAGAGTGTCACCATCTTGGCCAAGCTGGTCTTAAACTCCTGACCTTGTGATCCACCTGCCTCAGCCTCCCAAAGTGCTTGGATTACAGGCGTGAGCCACCACGCCCGGCCTGAATTTCACACTCAAAACCTCTCCTTCCTGAGAAAACAGCACCCCTGGGTGCTTAGAAGATATTTTTGGTCTATTGCAAGAAAATATGTATTAGCTGGCAGGGCATGTCCTGGTAACATGGCAGACAGTGCAAGGGTGAGGAGAGGGGTGTCTTGCTAAATAATGTGTCTCCACCCATTTCCTAAATTCCCTTGGTAACAGATGGGTCATCATTTGAATTGCTTTATAAAAAGCTGTCTTCAAATCTGAAGCACAATCTTGAGGGCAGATGCCTCTTTCTGAAAGCTCTCCTCCTTATTCATCTAACCCAGGTCCTCAGCCAGCAGAGCCATGTTCCTCAAGAGCACCACGGGTTTATTTCATTTTCCTACATCACTGACCCGAATATGCCGGGCGCCATGGGGACTCCGGCTTTGGGAGAAGCTGACGTTGTTATCCCCAGGAATAGCTGTCACTCTGGTCCAGATGGCAGGCAAGAAGGACTACCCTGCACTGCTTTCCTTGGATGAGAATGAGCTCGAAGAGCAGTTTGTGAAAGGACACGGTCCAGGGGGCCAGGCAACTAACAAAACCAGCAACTGTGTGGTGCTGAAGCACATCCCCTCGGGCATCGTTGTAAAGGTAGACAACAGAAGGCCGCTGAGGGGAGAGACCCCGCCCAAGGGTCTCACAGCCTCCAGAGATTTCTCCCAAGTCTGAATGGGATCAGCTGAAGGGCATTCTCTTTCTGGCTCGGGCCACCCTCTACCAGCCAGGCAGTAGAGGGCACTGCAGATCTCGTCCCATCCCTGAGCCATTCCTCCCTAAGGCAGAACCACCTACAACAGCCTGGGAAGCCTGCTTCCAGGATCTTTTGGAGCCAGGGTATGGCTGCCATCCTTGAATTTGGCAGGCAGCACTGGTGCTTGGCTGCTGCGCCGGAAGCAACATCTTGACAAAGCTAAGCAGTGGCTGATAAAGGCAGGCGCCCGGGCAGCATGGTTCTTTCAAATCCATTCCCACTTCAGGAAGGCTGCCGAGATCCCCAGCATCGCTGTGGGCTCCAAGTCCCTGAGGAGGCAGCAGGCAGGCCTGGGTTGTCGGCTAGGGGTCCCAGCCCTTAGCTGTCCTGGCTGGTTAACATTAGCGTGGCCACGTCCTCCATGCCTCTCTGTCCCCTTTGGTAAATGTCGGTGATACCTCCCCTTCTGGACAGAGAGGACTGAGGGTGAGATCATGGAGGCCAGGCATTTTCCAACCTCAGAAGAAAAAATGCTGTGCACAGCTGCCTATGGGAGTCTTCCTTCTTTACATAAAAAAACAAGTCTCGGCTGGGCGCGGTGGCTCACGCCTGTAATCCCAGCACTTTGGGAGGCCGAGGCGGGCGGATCACGAGGTCAGGAGATCGAGACCATCCTGGCTGACATGGTGAAACCCCGTCTCTACTAAAAATGCAAAAAATTAGCCGGGCGAGGCGGCGGGCGCCTGTAGTTCCAGCTACTCGGGAGGCTGAGGCAGGAGAATGGCGTGAACCCGGGAGGCGGAGCTTGCAGTGAGCCGAGATCGCGCCACTGCACTCCAGTCTGGGCGACTAAGCGAGACTCTGTCTCAAAAAAAAAAAAAACAAGTCTCGGGCCAGGCACGGTGGCTTCACACCTATAAACCCAGCACTTTGAGAGGCCGAGGTGGGTGGATTACCTGAGGTCAGGAGTTCAAGACCAGTCTGGTCAACATGGCAAAACCCCATCTCTACTAAAAATACAAAAATTAGCCGGGCGTGGTGGCGCGTGCCTGTAATCCCAGCTACTCAGGAGGCTGATGCAGGAGAATCGCTTGAACCCTGGAGGCAGACATTGCAGTGAGCCGAGATCACGCTACTGCACACCAGCCTGGGCAACAGACAAGATTCCCTCTTTAAAAAAAAAAAGACAAGCCTGATCAGAGGGGCTCCCAGTCCATCTGCCTCATGGACTGGAAGCAGCACAGAAAAGAGATAGCCAAGGCAAGTGTTTCATGTATAATGATACTGGCAGCAGATACTTACAGACCATGGAAACGTGTGGGAGGAACTGTTCTAAGCAGCATTAACTCTGCAGTCCCCATAACTCCATGTTCATTATTTCCATCACAGTACAGGTGTGGAATCTGGGACACAGAGAGGCTAAGTGACCTGCCCAAGGTCCTGCCACTTAGTAGTTCAAACCATACCCCAAGTCCATGTACCTAACAGCTGCACTTCACAGCTAGGTTTTTGAGCCACGAGCATATCATGTAAAACCTCAATCACTTTTCCTCCTTGAAAAGTGTCATTCATGAGTAACAAAATTCTGAAACATGAGAGTTAATTTTTGTTTAACCTATTTTACGTAACTCATTCCAAACTTGCTTTCAGTATTATTCTTTCACCGTAATTTCATAATTTTTTTTTTTTTTTAAGAGACAGGGTCTTGCTTTGTCAGCCAGGCTGGAGTACAGTGGTACAATCATGGCTCAGTATAGCCTCAGACACCTGGGCTCGAGCAATCCTCCCGCCTCAGCCTCCTGAGTAGCTGGGACTGAAGGCATGCACCACCACACTCAATGTTTTTTGTTTTGTTTTTTTTGAGACAGTCTTGCTTTATTGCCCAGTCTGGAGTACAGTGGCGCAATCTCAGCTCACTGCAACCTCCGCCTCCTGGGTTCAAGCAATTCTCCTGCCTCAACCTCCCGAGTAGCTGGGATTACAGGTGCCCATCACCACGCCCAGCTAATTTTTTTGTATTTTTACTAGAGACGGGGTTTCACCATGTTGGCCAGGCTGGTTTCGAACTCCTGACCTCAAGTGATCTGCCCATCTTGGCCTCCCAGAGTGTTAGGATTACAGGCATGAGCCACCGTGTCCGGTCACCCAATTTTTACATTTTTGGTGGAGATGGGGGGTCTTGCTATGTTGCCCATGCTGGTCTCAAACTACAGCCCTCAAGTGATCCTCCCATTTCAGCCCCCAAAGCATTGGGATTATAGGTGTGAGCCACTATGCCTGGCTTGGGATGTATCTTTTATCAAACAGCTTTGCAAGGCACTCACCTGTAATAACTAAGGCATTACATAGTGAATGAGTTATGGTTGACTAATAATAAAGATGCTATTTTCTTCCTTCAGACAGAACTTTATGCTTATGAATGGTGCACACAAAGTGGTTGTTCACTGGCCACAAGCTAGATACATAGTTGATATTTTTATAATTATTTTGGGACTGTAAGTTATTTGAAGGCCACTGTTGCTTCTAAACAAAATAGCACTCCTAAGATTAAAACAATCACAGTGAAAGCCACATAATACAGCAAGGGTGTGAGACATGGGGCAGAGGCAGGAAAGGGGCTGGTCTTCACTGCTACTGACTCATGGGGACTCCTGATAAGGGGCTTTGCCTTCCAGGTTTGTCCCTCTCTATAAAGCGAACAGGTTGTCGTGACCAGCCTGACCAACATGGTGAAACCTCATCTCTACTAAAAATACAAAAATTAACTGGGCATGGTGGCATGCGCCTGTAATCCCAGCTACTTGAGAGACTGAGGCAAGAGAATCGCTTGGACCCAGGAGGCGGAGGTTGCAGTGAGCCAAGATCACTCCATTGCACTCTAGCCTGGGTGACAAGAACGAAACTCTGTCTCAAATAAATAAATAAATAAGCGAACAGGTTGAATTTAATGACTTCTGAGGTCCTGTCTGTTTTGTAACATCCTGTGGTTTTCACATTATAAAATATTATCTCTTACAGTGCCATCAGACAAGATCAGTTGATCAGAACAGAAAGCTAGCTCGGAAAATCCTACAAGAGAAAGTAGATGTTTTCTACAATGGTGAAAACAGTCCTGTTCACAAAGAAAAACAAGAAGCAGCGAAGAAAAAACAAGAAAGGAAAAAAAGAGCAAAGGAGACCCTGGAAAAAAAGAAGCTACTGAAAGAACTGTGGGAGTCAAGTAAAAAGGTCCACTGAGAAAAGAATTACAGATTCCAACTGACAGAATCTGCCAGAAGCTCCCAGGGAATAAGGGCGGTGAGTTCCATCACCAGCATTATTACAGTGCTTCAAAAGAAATATTTTTGATGAACTTAAAAGACAACAAAGTTATTTAAATGGTGCACTAAACTATAGTGAACAGAGACATGCACGACTCAAGAATAAAACTCGGCGGGCACGGTGGACAGTGCCTCACACCTGTAATCCCAGCACTTCGGGAGGCCGAGGCAGGCAGATCACCTGAGGTCAGCAGTTTGAGAACAGCCTGGCCAACATGGTGAAACCCCGTCTCTACTAAAAATACAAAAACTTAGCCAGGCATGGTGGTGGGTGCCTGTAATCCCAGCTACTTGGGAGACTGAGGCAGGAGAATTGCTTGAACCTGGGAGGCGGAGGTTGCAGTGAGCTGAGATTGCGCCACTGCACTCCAGCCTGGGCAACACCTGGGTGACAGAGCAAGACTCCGTCTCAAAAAAAGTAAATAAATAAAACTAGGTTGAGCACAATGACACACGCCTGTAATCCCAGCACTTTGGGAGGCTAAGGCAGGAAGATCACCTGAGCCCAGGAGCTCAAGATTGCACTGAGCTATCAACACCACTGCACTCCACCTGTCCACTTGTTCTTGTGTGACAGAACAAGACCCTGTCTCTTAAAAAATAAGATAAAACCATAAAGAAACACAGAGTCAGTACTCTACAAGGATAATGGCTACTTCTAGAGGGAAGAAAGTTGTTGTCACTGTGATGAGGCACTTGGAGGGGCTCTGGGATGCGTGACAAAGTTCTATTTCTTCACCTGGGTGGTAGTTAGAAGGGTGTACCCCTATTTCAAGTTGTACCTTTGTGTGATTGTATCTGTTTTGTAATAATAAATTTTTTTTTAAATTAGTAAAGTCAGTTTTTATGGAGAACTGGAGAATTGAGTCAAACATTAATAGCATTTGGTGGCAACTTCTCATCTGCTGGGAAGCTGCTGCCCAGTGACACTTAAACATCAGTTATCCCGATGTCAGCTCAAGACAGTAAAAGAGAAAACAAGGGCCGGGCGCAGTGGCTCATGCCTGTAATCCCAGCACTTTGGGAGGCCGAGGCGGGGTGGATCACGAGGTCTGGAGTTCGAGACCAGCCTGACCAACATGGTGAAACCCTGTCTCTACTAAAAATACAAAAATTAGCCAGGCATGGTGGCACGTGCCTGTAATCCCAGCTACTCGGGAGGCTGAGGCAGGAGAATTGCTTGAATCCGGGAGGCGGAGGTTGCAGTGAGCTGAGATTGCGCCACTGCACTCCAGCGTGAGTGACAGAGCAAGATTCTTGTTTCAAAAAAAAAAAAAGAAAACAAGATGGTTGGAAGAGTTAAAGGCTCCGTTCCTTGTCCATCTGCTCCATTAGCTTCTAGGCTGCATGATGCCCAGTTGTGCCTCTGATGTAGAAATACATTCCCTGCGTGTTCATTTACAAGATTTGTAAAGGTGAGGTTCCAGAATCTGATTGCTTATAAATCTACAGCTCACTGCAAGCTCCGCCTCCCGGGTTCACGCCATTCTCCTGCCTCAGCCTCCCGAGTAGCTGGGACTACAGGCGCCCGCCACCTCGCCCGGCTAGTTTTTTTTGTATTTTTTAGTAGAGACGGGGTTTCACCGTGTTAGCCAGGATGGTCTCGATCTCCTGACCTCGTGATCCACCCGTCTCAGCCTCCCAAAGTGCTGGGATTACAGGCTTGAGCCACCGCGCCCGGCCTGGTTTTGTTTTTTTTAAAGCCATGCTTAATAACTTGGCTTGTTAGAACTCTTCTGGAGTCCACCTAGAAAACAAATAGGGAAAAATACTGGGAGGTGAGAAGGCCATTGTGAGATTGCCAGTTGCAGGGCCTGCTTCAGTTCTGCAGTCTGTCCAGCAGCCTAGGCCGCATGTCTAGTGCATACATTCAAGCACACCTTTCACTTTGAGGCTGCCAATGAAGGCTCTTCTCACCTCAGTGACCGCTTTGGACGCTTACACATTCAATGCAGGGCTCATTTCACACCTCCTGTTGCGAGTGTACAGGACCCTTCCCCAGCCCAAACTCCCTTTAGAAAATAAAGTCTCTAGAATGACACCTAAGAAATCAGTAATAGGCCGGGCGCGGTGGCTCAAGCCTGTAATCCCAGCACTTTGGGAGGCCGAGACGGGCGAATCACGAGGTCACGAGACCATCCTGGCTAACACAGTGAAACCCCATCTCTACTAAAAAATACAAAAAAACTAGCCGGGCGATGTGGTGGGCGCCTGTAGTCCCAGCTACTTGGGAGGCTGAGGCAGGAGAATGGCGTAAACCCGGGAGGCAGAGCTTGCAGTGAGCTGAGATCCGGCCACTGCACTCCAGCCTGGGAGAAAGCGAGACTCCGCCCCAAAAAAAAAAAAAAAAAAAGCAGTAATAGTAGGAAGGGAAATTTGGAGCTGGAGATGAGGGACAGTGTTTCCCATTTGTCTCCTCTCTCATACCTTTGCAACTTTCTGCCACATGCAGGAAGGGGACACAGCACCCATTTCCCTAGAGCCTGTTCCTGTTGGCCTTCTGCCTTGTCACAGCTGAGAATTTGCCTGATGCCTGCATCAAAGACAAGTCTCATTTGTCTTTGTCTACTGCTCAGCAAAGCAAATTCTCATTACAGGCATTTAGGGCCTAAGATACAGAGTAAGAATTAAAATCCCTTTGAGAGGCATTGTCAGAGACTACCAGGTGGATTCTCAACACATCCAGTGTGGCCCATTTTTTCCCTGGCACCAAAGCAGATGATTCTTCCAGTGAGCACCTTATGAAGTAGCTTGAATTTAGGGGCCGCACTTTATGAAAAAGATTCCTCTAGCACCCAGCAAAAGTTCACAGGATAAGCACCTATGAACTGAGAATGGCCTAACCATGGGGCAATAGGCCAACTCAATAATATTGCTCCTGGCTGGGCAGGGTGGCTCATGCCTATAATCCCAGCACTTTGGGAGGCCAAGGCGGGTGGGTCACCTGAGGTCAGGAGTTCGAGACCAGCCTGACCAACATGGTAAAATCCCCTCTCTACTAAAAATACAAAAATTAGCTGGGAGTGGTGGCACGCTCCTGTAATCCCAGCTACTCCAGAGGCTAAGCTGGGAGAATCGCTTGAACCTGGGAGGCAGAGATTGCAGTGAACCAACATCAAGCCACTGCACTCTAGCGTAGGCAACAGAGGGAGACTCCATCTAAAAAAAAAAAATTTTTTAAGAAAAAACTGCTTCTGGTATTTTTTTTTCCTAGCATACACTTACATTTGCTGCTGCATTTAAAATATACCGATAATGCAACTTCACTTTATCCCTACCTCCGACTTAGCAAACACATTCTTTCCCCAGCCAACTGTGCTAATGATGTCATCACCAAAATGTTTCCGGGTCAGGTGGGAAAATATACTTTTTTTTTTTTTTTTTTTTTTTGAAACGGAGTCTCGCGCTGTGTCACCCAGGCTGGAGTGCAGTGGCACGATCTCGGCTCACTGCAAGCTCCGCCTCCCAGGTTCAGGCCATTCTCCTGCCTCAGCCTCCGAGTAGCTGGGACTACAGGCGCCCGCCACCACGCCCGGCTAGTTTTTTGTATTTTTAGTAGAGACGGGGTTTCACCATGTTAGCCAGGATGGTCTCGATCTCCTGACCTCGTGATCCGCCCGCCTCGGCCTCCCAAAGTGCTGGGATTACAGGCTTGAGCCACCGCGCCCGGCCGGGAAAATATACTTTGAACAGGTATCTCCTACCTCTTGTAAAAAGTAAAGTAGAGGTTCCTCTCCAAAGACTTTCCTCCCCATTTAATTTGGAATAAATAGTAACTTCTCTTAGAAGCAAAATTTATTCAAAGACCTATGCTAACATTCTTAATTATCTGCTAGCCGTGGTAAACAAATCAATGTACTTTATGTTCTTAGCTCCCACAGTGTAGCCTAAATATTTGCCTGGCATGCTTATACTGGTCCAAGCAAGCATTAGGTCATAGCCTGTTCCTCTTCCTTATTTAAAAGTGTTTTTACCTTTCTCACCATTCCACAAGTTACTTCCTCTTTCCTTTGTTCTCCTCTGCCTTTGCCTCTTTTAAAAAGTTCTAAGTTGCTAGCCAATCAGGACAAATAGAGAACGTGAGGTCCCGTTCCAGCCAATGGAAACCAGACACAGCCGTAGGGTGGATGCGTCAGGTTATAAATGACCCGGTCTCTTTGTTCGGTGTACTCTCGGCAAAACTGGCGAGCGTACCCTTTCAGCAAGAAGTAAAACTGGCCTTGCTAAGTAAATGAATGTTCAAGTGCTATTTCTTTACGGCACCGGGTAACAAGCATTTCAAACACTTTCATGAGAGATTATTTAAAACAGCACTTCTTTAGATGAGGCATGGTGGTTCACACCTATAATCCCAGTACTTTGAGAGGCTAAGGTGGAAGGATCACTTGAGCCCAGGATCCAACCTAGGCAACATAGTGAGACCTCATGTCTACAAAAAAAAAATTTTTTTTTTTCCACACACCCACTCATTCAATACAAAAAGTATTTTAAAAATTATTCAGGCGTAGTGGCACACACCTGTAGTTCCAGCCACTAGGGAGGCTGGAAGTGGGAGGATTGCTTGAAGGAGGTTGAGGCTGTGATGAGCCAAGATTACATACATTGCACTCCAGCCTGGGTGGCAAAACAAGACCCTGTCTCAAAAAAAATAAAACCACGTGGGCATTCAAGGAACCGCCGGGCGCTGTGGGAGCTCCGCCTGTAATCCCACCAGGAAGGATCAAGGCTTCCGGGTGATCCCAACGTCTCGCCAACCTGGTAGAAACCCCCGCCTCTATTAAAAAAAATATGAAAACTAGCCGGGCGAGGCAGGTGGCGGGCCTGTAGTCCCAGCTACTCGAGACTGAGGCAGGAGAATGGGCGTAAACCCGGAGGCGGAGCTTGCAGTGAGCTGGAGATCCCGCCACTGCACTCTAGCCTGGGTGATAGCACTGCCTCAAAAAAAAAAAAAAAGAATTTGGTCAAGGGTGTGCTCAAGCTTGTAATCCCAGCACTGGGAGGCCAGACGGTGGGATCACCAGGTCAGGAGATCAGCATCTCATCCTGGCTAACACGGTGAAAACCCTGCCCCTACTTAAGAAATACAAAAACTAGTCAAGCAGGTGGCGGGCTTCTGTAGTCCCAGCTACTCGGGAGGCTGAGGCCGGAGAATGGTGGAACTCGAGGCGGAGCTTGCAGTGAGCTGGAGATCCTGCCACTGCACTCCAGTCACATAGATGACTCCGCCTCAAAAAAAAAAAAAAAAGAATTCAAGGAACCCACATTTTAATACAAATTGTTAATGAAAATAAGCTTTATTACATCAAGTAATAAATACATACAAAGATGCAAACAGTTTTAGTCATTTTCTTCCAGATGTTTTATCAACTACAATGTAAAATGCGGAACTGAGATCTACTTACAGTCTTAGTATGAAAATGTTCGGGGGTCCTTGTTAGGTTTGGTGGGTTGCTCTTTCTTCTGTATTTATAACTTGTGCATTTTAAAAAATTGACTTTGAAGCACTAATAGTCATGCAAATGCTTAAGCAAAAAAGAAGTTACATTAAGCAGAACCTACACTGTATGGCAAATGGGAGCCAGCTACTAAGTAAAGGGTGCTGTCAATATGCATTAAAAACAAAATCCCTAGAGCGGTGTTAGCTTATGAAAAGGAACAAAGAACACCGTGGGTAACAAATGCATTCAAAAGAGAAGATTAAAGGGAGACAATGGTGTCTTGGAGGCAAACTACAGTTTGCTGTAAGATAACTTTACGTGCATCTTTTAAATCAATGCTAAAAAAACAAAAAAACCTGGGCAGTTCCTAACTACTTAAAATGCAAATCCTAATTAACAGCAAAATCTTTTCTCAATCTTTGAGACTGTAGGTTCAGAGCCAAGTGAACCATGGGAGGAAAAAACAAACTGTAACCATTTTGAAAACAAGGGTTTCATCTGAACAGGGGAGATGAACTGTAACTTCTCATCTTGTAAAAAGATGGAAATCCTTCAAAACCAACAAGGCAGCTAGGATCTGGCATTCCGTTCCGTTTCTGCTAAGCACTCCCGAACCAGTCCTCTAGCGTGAATGATGCCTGAAAGAGAGGCAGAGACCTGAGATCAGCCGGTGCACAGGACCAGCCAGCGGAGCCCATTCTGGAACAGGAAGAGGATCCATCCTTCCACAGCCTGTCCACAAAACCCTCAGACAGAAAGAGAACTGGGGGAACCTATATCCAAGCAACCCTGAAGGATGCTAACAATCCCATCCCCCTAAAGCCCTTCCCTCCTCACCACAACTCTTCATGTCTCTCTAAACATTTTTTCCTGCATTCAAGGTGGCACCAGCAAGCTGTCCTTCTATGACACTGTTGAATAAAAGACGTGTCTCCACCCAAATTCTTTTGCTTGACCCACTGTTGAGATTTTTCTCTGGCTTCTTCAGTCTGAATTCTAGAAAGGGCTTGACCAGCGTAAGTAAGCAAGAGAATGGCTCCAGCTACACACATGAGGGTGCAGAGGACTGACTGCTGCCCATGCAGGACCCTGGGTCCACGGGGACATCCCCACAAGACTCTGCAGCTACATTCTGCCCAGTGAATCTTCCCCAATCTTTTGTCTCTATGGTTTGGTGGTTACCTTTTTTTCTTTCTGCCTCTACTGAACTTCATAAAATATGATCTTTTAATAGACACTGAGGATTCTGTTCCTTCTAATCCATGACTCCCAGAGGCCACTGGGAATGACATCCCACATCATCGCCCCACAAATCTTAGAATCTAACTCAGAGCCTTGGAGAATGTTTTGTGTGAGGACCAGACAGCAAATATTTTGGGCTTTGCAGGCTACACAGTGTCACAACTACTACACTCAAATGTTTTTTGAGACAGCATCTTGCTGTCACCCAGGATGGAGTGCAGTGGCCACAATCACAGTTCACTGCAGCCTCAACCTCCCAGGATCAGATCACCTGATCACCTCCCACCTCAGCCTCTGGAGAAGCTGGGACTATAGGCACACACCACCATGCCTGGCTGTTTTATTATTATTTGTAGAGATGGGAGTCTCACTATGTTGTTCAGGCTGAACTCGAGCTCCTGGCTTCAGCCTCCCAAACTGCTGGATTACAGGCGTGCACCACCACACCTAGCCCCACAAACCTTTATTTATGAACACTTAAGTCTGAATTTCACATAACTTTCACACGTCCCAAAATCATTGTTTTTTTCAACCATTAAGAACGATGCCTGTCACGGTGGCTCACACCTGTAATCCCAGCACTTTCGGAGGCAAGGGCGGTTAGCCACTTGAGGTCAGGAGTTTGAGACCAGCCTGGCCAACATGGTAAAACCCCATCTCTACTAAAAATACAAAAATTAGCTGGGCGTGGTGGTGAGCACCTATAATCCCAGCTACTCAGGAGGCTGAGGCAGGAGAATTGCTTGAACCCAGGAAGCAGGGGTTGCAGTGAGCCGAGATCGCACCACTGCATTCCAGCCTGGGTGACAGAGCAAGACTCCGTCTCAAAAAAAAAAGAAAAACACACTATTCTTGGCTCTTGGCTCGTGGGCTGCAGTTGCCAACCAACCTACAACGCTCCTATGCTCCTAACTCCCTGACCCCTCTATGACATGTTTTCACCCTGCTGTGACATGAGCTTGGTCAGCTTGGGCTTGGCTGTTGGCCAAGGGGTGGCACTGGGTCTTCCTTGTTACTGCAAGACTGGCAGCTAGTACGCATTTGCTGACTTGAAGCAGTGCCTTTTATGGGCAACTGCAAATCACCTGTTGGACTTTGGGACCCAGCATCTTCCCAGGAATTTCCATTCGGGTAACCAGCACCCCTGCTACCAGAGAGCGGCCCTGGGACCACCCAACTCTCTGGGCGAGACCAGGGTTGGGTTCTGCATCCCTTCCCCAGGCCCTCTTCAATCACATCCTCTAACCCTGCTGGTCCCAACCTAGCTTTGAGATCCGTCAACCTCTTCACAAAGGCTGCATGAACTCCAGAGCAACCCCACTCCTGGCAGCAGCCTGTCCTCAACTGGCCCTCGTGTCACTGGGGTCATGACTTCAACTACAGCCCCCATATTTCCTACAGATTTACAACCAAAGAATGTTCCTCTCCCAGGCCAGGCATGGTGGCTCACGCATGTAATTCCAGCACTTTGGGAGGCCGAGGTGGGTAGATCACAAGGTCAAGAAATTGAGACCATCCTGGCCAACCAACATGGTAAAACCTGGTCTCTACTAAAAATACAAAAACTAGCTGGGCGTAGTGGCGCACGTCTGTACTCCCAGCTACTTGGGAGGCTGAGGCAGGAGAATCGCTTGAACCCGGGAGGCGGAGGCTGCAGTGAGCCGAGATTGCGCCACTGCACTCCAGCCTGGGTGACACAGCAAGACTCCATCTCAAAAAAAAAAAAAAAAAAATGTTCCCCTCCCAGGTCGCTTCTCCAGCCTTTTTAAGAACCCCAAGTCCCGGGCCAGGCACAGTGGCTCACGCCTGTAATGCCAGCACTTTGAGTGGCCAAGGCAGGCAGATCACCTGAGGTTGGGAGTTCAAGACCAGCCTGACAACATGGAGAAACCCTGTCTCTACTGAAAATACAAAAAATTAGCCGGGCCTGGTGGCACATGCCTGTAATCCCAGCTACTTAGTAGGCTGAGGCAGGAGAATCGCTTGAACCCGGGCGGAGGTTGCGGTGAGCCAAGATTGCACCATTGCATTGCAGCCTGGGCAACAAGAGTAAAACTCCGTCTCCCAAAAAAAAAAAAAAAAAAAGGACCAGTCTCCCCTCATCTTGAATGAGTTCATGGGCTATGGCTCCGCTGCACTATCGCCTTCTAAAATAGAAATCCTGCTCTCCCTCCATTCCCTTTTTATTTCAGGAGATAGCAATCTATTTAACCTCCTTTCAAAATCAGCCGGGCAGTCACACCTTAACTTGAGTTCCCTTGTGCTCTGTCATCTCCTGCCTGCCCTCCTTCTCCAGTCATTAAAGAACAAATTGCTCTCAGCCTCCCGCCCCAGACCCACACACTTCCTTGGGTCTCGCTCCAAAGAGGTGACAGCAGAGGGCAGTGCAGACACCAAAGAACCCTGAGCCTGGCTTCCCTAGGACCAGTGTCGGCCAACAGAAGCAGACCAGGCAGGAGGCAGGAGGGAGAGTGGTGGCGGCCAGGGTGGGGGTGGGGGTGGGGGGGGGGGGGGAACACACCCCACACCCTTGAAAGCCAGCAGACCCCCTGGCAGCACACAGGGTAAGAAGGGCTCCCTGGCTGGGCTGCCCTTCCCGGAAGACCCCTCTGAAGGCATCCGGCCCCCCAGGCCCCTCGCCACCGCCCGCCTGAGGCCTCCACAGCAGACAGCAACTCTGTGACAAGACAGGAGCTCTGATGAAGGAGCCCCATCCCCAGCCCGCCCTCCCACGTTTTCTCCAAAAGTCTTTCCAGAGTTAAAGGCCTAGACTGTGGTCACGGCAGGGCAGCGGGGCCGGGCTCACCGCGCTTCAGTCTCTCCATGGCACTCTTGCTCCCCGCGTACGTGGGTCTGATCTCCTTCCCCAGCTCTTCAATGATGGCCAGCAGCTCCGCGTATTTGCTTTGGGGCACTTGGCTGTTCCCAGTTCCCTAGAATCAGAAAGAAATTGGTTCAGCAAAATTAGCTGGGCATGTTGGTGGGCGCCTGTAGTCCCAGTTACTCAGGAGGCTGAGGCAGGAGAACTGCTTGGACCGGACCCACGAGGCAGAGGTTGCAGTGAGCCAAGATCGCTCCACTGCACTCTAGCCTGGGCGACAGAGCAAGACTGCATCTCAACATCTCAAAAAAAAAAAAAAAAAAGGGGTTCAGCAGCCTGACCCCAAGGCCACAGGCAGGTGGGTGGAGAGGCCCCTGGGCCGGTCAGAGGAGGGAACATAGTCCAGCCTTAGACTCCTGGGGTAGCCACCTCAGCTGGGCCAAGGCACGTCCCATTCTAGGGGACAACTACAGGTTAGGGAGATGGTCCTCACCCTCCTATCCTCACACACTCAGGAAGACCACCCAGTCGCCTCCAGGAAGCAAGTGTATCATCTCCAATGAACAAAACAGGGGAACCAGCTCATGTTGGCACAAAAGAGTCCAAACAGCATTTCCCAGGATGCAGATGAGTAGGAGGGCACATCCCAGGTGCCGAGCCTCCAAGCCAGTGGGGAGACAGAGGCCACACCTGGGCCACCAGGACCACAGCCATCGGCCATGGCCCCGCCAGAGCCTGGAATGCATTCCCTTCTCTCATCCTCCCACCCACAGGGCCCACCCCCCAGAAAACCTTTCCTCCCACCACCACTGGGAGCCCCACAGCAAGCACCCGGATCAGCGAGGCTGGGCTCCCGGCAAGCCCGCAAGCCCAGACCACCTCCCCTTGGCTGCCTCCTCCCAGAGCTGCACCAGCTCCCTGGGCAAGGTCCTCGCCTCCTCCCTCCTCCACCGCCGCCTCTGTCCCCTGGCCTTGCGCTCTGTCCTCCTGTCCTCATCTTGGTCCAGCTGCTCTGCCTCCCCACGGCACTGCCTCCAGGCCTCACGGGCCTCCTGCCTGTCTCGGCGCCGCCGTCGCATGGCCAGAATGTGGCACTGCCACTCCCAGCTGCGCCTCTGCCTGGCCTCCCGCAGCCACCGCTTCTTCAGCTGGTCCCGCTCACGGGCCTGCACCTGCTTCTCCTCCTGGGGCAGGACGGCTTGGCGGGGCATGGCCGGGGAGCCGCCCACTCGGCAAGGAACAGGCTCCGTGGCGACCTCAGAACACTGGCACTGGGGCCCAGCCAGGGAGAGCATCTTCCCGCTGGGACCTTCGACAGGGCGGCTCATCCCTTGGAGATGTGGGGTGCAGCTGACATGGTGGCTACCCCATTCCTGCTGTTCCCCAGCCTGGGCTGGGGGTACTAGGATCACCCTTGGGCTGATGAGGAGCCCAGGTCTTGGGCAGTTACCAAGTGGGGGTCACAGTCTGGAAAGTGGTGGAACCAGGCAGCGGCCTCGCCTGGGCCACACTCTCAAACACTGGCCCTTGACAAGAGGCACCTTGGCTCTCGAGACAAGGCCACCTCCTCTCTGCTGGGCCCACGCCCGTGGAGAGCAAGTGGGAACCAACCGGCCGTTTTCTGTCCCAGCTTGGAGAGCCAGGGTCAAGGTCAGGCCTCACTTGCCCAGGAAAGAGAAGTGAGGAGACCCACCAGAGGAGCGTGTGGGGTGGGGGCTGCTGCCCCTTCCTGGTGCTCTCCTGTCCGCTCCACCTCACACGTCCCTGCGAAACACAGTCCCCAGTGCCCTCCATTCTGATGTGTTCTGAGCCGGAGCCCAGTCAGGGCCTTGGGCTGAGAAAGCTCTGTCCCATACTTTCTGCTCCTTCGCCTCTTCTACCAGCTTCTCTCCTCTGATGGTGGGGAGCATGTCTCCCCCCAGCCCTCCCACCATGCCATCACCCCCATTGCCATACCTGGGTGTAGCCTAGGGATGGTGGCCCGTAGTCACTGAGCAGCTGGCGGTACTGTGAAGACGCCATGCTGGTGGAAGGAGAGTGGACACTCCCAGCTGTGGGGTGGGGAGAGAGAGGCCAGGAGTCAGCTCAGCCAGTTGTACCAAGGCAAGGACTCCAGGTCCTGCAATGGCCCTTGCCCAGGACCACACCACCAACTGTAGCAGGATAGAGAACCCTGCTCTCCACCTCCAGTCTGACCAGTGTAGAAGATGGATAATGAAATGTAGCTACAAGGCACTCGGCCATCCCCAGCTCTGTAGCAGCTGCTGGTCCTCACAGAGCTCCGTCCCGTCCAACCAGAACCTTCCAAGCAGCAGGGCTGCTCCCAAAGATAAAATTACTGCCACTCCTGGCCTCATCCCTGCCCATCCCCTCTCCCTGTGTCCTGGCCCCAGAGGCTGAGAACCTAGAGGCCACATCACACCACAAGAGCCCACTGCCATGGAGGCTGGTCCAAACCAGCGGAGCTTCCAAGCCTTTTTGTCCTATGTGCCCAAATCTCTGCTGTGCTCAATGACGGGGAAGATGGGAAGGCCTTAGAGTATTTGAGACCCAACCCTGGCTGGAGACAGGCACGCTGGACATCAAATTAGGAATCTAGAGAACACCACGGCCTCTGTGTGCCCCAGATAAAGCCCCTCAACCTCTCTGTGCCTGTCTCCCCCTCCCCAAAGAGGGGACCAGACTCTTGGCAGTCTATGTCCCAACGGCTCTGCATTCCAAGAGAGGAGGGTTGAGGCCCCACATATGGGATGCAACATTGGGGCCTGTCCAGGGCTGCAGTCAGTGACCAAGCAGGGTCCAGCCCAGAACGCAGCCTCCTGGATCTGGGAGGGGAGTCTGAGGCTGGGAGCACGCGGCCCCGCAATGGCGTCCCAGTGGCCATTAGCGGGTAAAGGATATCCTGCAGAATGACAAACAGCGGTAACCATGGAGAATTTACCTAGTCCTCCTCGGCAGCTGCCCGCCTGCCGCCCCCAGAGCCACACGGTCTCTCTCTCACACACACAGCGGGCGCTGCAGACTTGGCCTCGGGGATGGACAGCTGGTGCCAGGCTGGCCAAACCCACCAGCTGCTCGCTTGGTGTGGGTGAGGGGAGGGGCAGAGGAGGAAGGAAGTTCAGGGCCTCAGGCTGGGGGAGGCGGGAGGAGCCCTGGAGAACCCTGGCTCCAGGCCCCTCTATTTAGAGACATGGACCTGAGGGAGTTGCCCCAGGGCACACAGCATAGCACCTGCCCCTCCATGCAGGGAGCCAGCTACCTCAGCACCTGCCCCTCTGTCCGGGAGCATCCGGGAGCGGGGACAGCCCCGAGTTGTCTCCCTGAGTCTCAGGCCAGCCCTGGATGCCGCCACTGCAGCCCAGGGTTATGTTCCAGCTTGGGCTGGACCTGGAAACGTGGACTTGGATCCTGAACTGGGCAGAGCACCATGCCACTCCGAGCCTCAGTTTCCATGCCTCCCACATGGGGATGACGAGACACGTGTGCTACAGGGACGGGCGGCTTGGGATGGGGAAGCACTACACCCGCGATATCTGGCACGTCCACGGCCACTGCAGGAATTGGGCAGGGCAATGTCCCCCAGCGCCCCCTCACCACATCAGCCAAACCCCAGTTTCCTGAGCTTCTGATGTGGCAGCAAGCGTGGCATGGGGAACACAGGCTCTGCTGGCAGAGACCTGGGTTTCGATCCTGGTAGCTACACCTCTCTGGCCTCCAGGGCCAGTCTCTGGGAGGGACCATAGAGCACAGCACCCTGGGGGTTTGCAAGATCCCAGCAGCCTGGCAGGAGGGGCGCTAGCCACTTCCCATGCACCCTCGAATCAACTCGGTGTGCCCCCATCCTCTTCCCCAACTGCTTTGCCCACTGCTCCTCACCTCTCCTTTTCTGTCCTCCCCACTGGACTTGGCGCCAGCCCCAGCTGTGCCACTCCTGGCTGTGTGACCTCAGACAGGCCTCCCGCCCTCCAGTCCTCAGTTTCTCCATTTGTTAGAGGCAGTGCTTCCCAAGAGAAGGTCTACGGGCTCCAGACCCTACTATTTGATGATACTGGGGTTAGGTTTTGCGGGGCTGAGAGGAAGGAGGAATGAGAAATTGTCCCATTTTGGCTGGGGGGACGAGGAGCAATAGCTCGGTGACTCCAATGCTCTGTCCAGGCCAGTCCCTTGTTCAGGGTTGGGTGGGGGGTGTCTAGTCCTGGAGAGAGATGGCGGAAATGCCCCGAGTTCCACTCATGGTCACTCCTTCCTGCAGACACAGGGACCGGGACACAGGGACCACGTCAGCGCAGGCCGTCTCGGCGCATCTCAGACAATGAGCGCAGTGTGCAGGAGCGAGGGGTTGGCAGAGGCCAGGAAGCTCCTGGGGCCAGGCGCGGCTCCCCGCCCCCACGCCAGACAAAGAGCGCCGGGGCCTGGGGAGCTGGCGGCCTTCCCGCCACTTGGGGCGCCTGGGGGGCTCTGGGGCGGGGGAGGCGGGGGCTTTGTCTAACTCCGCCACTGCCACCACCGGCCAGGCCGCGGCTTGGCAACCCGTGAGCAGGAGGCAGGGCTGCAGGGCGTGAGGGATGATGACAAGGAAGCCGGAGGAGCAGCGGCGGCAGCGGAGAGTCCATCTTGGATGCAAATGGCAGGAGGGGAGCTGGGGTTCTGCAAAAGGGTCCATGGGGGAGAGGGAGGGGCACCAAAAAGCCCAGATCTGGGGATCTCGGCACTCCTGAAATTCTCCACAGGAGAAAGAGAAGAAAAGCTGAATACAGGTGCAGCCAGCTCAGAACAGGACTTCAGGGGTCCCCGTGAGTGCCGCTATCCCTGTGACCCCAAACCCTGAAGGTCCCAGTTTAGGGCCCCGGCCCCAATGACACCAGGTCAAGCCTGAGCTGTCAGCCTTGCCCAGGCTGGCAACACCAGCCCCTGCCCTCCCCACAGGCCAGAGGAAGAACGCTGCTGGCAGTCCTACCTGGCAACAAAGCCCGTCTTTGTAAGGTCTGCGGACCCCAGAGGAGGTGAGAATGTTTGAGAAGAAAACAGTGGCTGTTTGCTCTTTGGGACTCCGAGCCCACAAGTGAGCAATTCAACTCTCCCTCAGCACCCTGACGCTTAACCCTTTCCTGCCCCTACACCTCAGTGTCCAAGGTTTTTTTAAATATCGTTTTTATGGGTCCTACTTCGGATGTGGGAGGTTTATGAAGTCAACGTTTGCAAACAAGGCCCAAAACTCGAGCAGGAGAGCCAGCGTGGCACCGGTGACCAACGGGGCCACTCCTTTCCCTCCGAGTCCTTACCCCCCACGCCCCGCAACACAACCGCCTTTTGGGAAGTCTGTTTCCGACCAAGTGTCAGAGAAGAGGGGCCCCAGTGAGGTCACAAAGCCCGGCACCTACCAATCCCTCAGTGTTGCGCCCACTCCCCATGGCTCCCTCGGTCCCCTGGGCTCAGCCCGAAGCTGCCTGACAACTTCTGGAGGAGTTTCCTGGGAGCGCCCGGCTGCCGCCGCAGCCCCAGGAAGGTCGAGGGGAGCCCCTCCCGGCTTCTGCATCGAGGGCCTTCCCGGATCAGCCCTGGGGGCTCCCAGATGGGGCATCCGCGTGACCCCCTGCCCCAACGCCCGCGCGCGGGCCCTAGCAGCCCCAGGGCTGCGCCAACTTCGTTCACTCCGCGCACACCTTACGGGGATCCCCGCGTGACCGCATGGGGCAGTCCCTGCTCCCACGCGCCCGGCCGAGGCCCCCCGGCCTCCGAGTCCGCTGCCCACCGGCGACCCCATCCCGGTCCCAGTCCCGGCGGCCCCGCGACCTCAGGGCCCGCGGCAGCCCCGCAGCCCTCACCCCCGCGCCGGCCCGCGCAGGGCCTGGCCCTGCCCGCAGCGTCCCCCGCCCGGGCCGCTCCACGACCCCGCTCTCCAGGGCGGCGGGGCCCCGCGCCCCGCTCCCGGCGCGGCCCGGGCCGCTCCCGACTCCCGCCGGCAGGGGCCCTCGCCGAGCCGCCCAGAAGCGGGAGGAAAAAGGAGACGAGAACAAGCCTCCCCCGCCCTCGCCCTCGCCCGCCGCGCTCCCTGCGATCCGCAGCCGCCGGCGCGGGGGTCACCCCAGGCCGCCCGCCCCGCACCCCCAGCCAAGGCCCTCGGCGTGCGGGGCGCACCAGCGAACTTTGGCGGCGCGGGCTCGGAAATCATGGCGGCGGCAGCGCTGCCCCGGGCCGGGACCCTGAGCCCCCCGCCCCCGGCCTCCGCGGGCGCCCACGGCATCTCCCGGCCGGGGCTGGGCGCGCGGACCCCCAACATGGCGGCGCTCGGGGCGCGTCGCACGCGGCTCACTCACCGGCGTTGAGGGCGGCGGCGGGCATGTGCGCGGCCAAGTTCGGTTTGTAAAGACTTATCCCCGGGCGTATGGGCGCGCCGGGCGCAGCGGGGAGCCAGGCCGCGGGGCGGCGGCGGCGGCGGCGAGGCCGGGCGGCAGCGTGGTAGCCCCGCGCCCGTCCGAGCGCCCGCCGAGCGCCCGCGCACTTTTTGTTGTCGGCGGCTCGGGCCGCGCCGGCAAATATGGCCGTCCGCGCCCTGCCGCCGCCGCAGTCTCACCCAGGCCCCGGGCGCGGCGCAGGGGCGGCCGCAAACTTTCCGCGGAGCCGGCGGGGCGGCCGGGGCCGGGAGGGGGCGGCCCGGCGTCAGGGGGCGGCTCCGCCTGCGGCCGCGCCCCGCGCCTCCGGGTGCGCTCGGCGCCCGCAACTTGCCAAAGTTTGGGGGGCTGGGGTCCCGGCGGCGCCTGAGGCCCGCGCGCGTCCGGGCGGCTGCCCCGCGCCGGGCGCTCCAGGGGTGCACTGGGGGCCGCCCCCGCGGCAGCTGCAGGAGGCCAGGGCGGCCGGGATCCGAGGAGCACTTTCTTCCCCTTGACGGTGGGGGCAGGGATGGAAAATTACCTGGAGAAAATGGTGGCGAGTGGTGTATTTAAGCACGTAGATCATTCCAGACGCCCGGGTCTGGCCAAGCCCCAGGATTCGAATAACTGATGCTTGACATTGATTTCAAATAAATTTCATGTCTCTGTCTTTATGAAGTGGTTTTTAACCCTTTGGGGATCCAAGACTCCTGTGAGGCTGACAAAAGCTAGAGGCCTCCACCCCTCATCCCCCTTCCCGGAAAACTCACCCCTGAATCGCACAATTTCGTGCGTAGACTCACTCCAGTATTTAAGGGAAGCACCTACTATGCGCCACTCACTGTTCCAAGCGCTGAGGATACAAGAACTGAACTTGGCAAAGTTTCTACCCCCTGGAGTTTACGGGGCAATTTTAGATCTTCCTTCGACCCCACCCCCAGCCCATCTTCGGATCTGATTGAAATGTAATCATCGAGTGTATTTTGGATTTGGATTAGATGAATAACCTGAAGGTTGTGGGTTTGTTCTCTTTTTTTTCTTTTTCTATTTTTTTTTTTTTTTTAAATTTTGGAGTTCTGCCGAAGTAGTAAAGCTCGTTAAAATACATAAGATGCCCACCCTTTTCTGTTGTTTTTAATCGCCATGGTTTGCAGATTTAATTAGACACAGGCGTGCAAGCATCATCTCCGGATCTGGTAACAAAAGCACCCACCTAGGGATGCCCACCCAGGCCTGCCTTCTCCTTTAGGACCAAAGGTGCAGGCGACGACACCCCCTCCCCAGCTTAACCCCTACCCTTGAGATCAGCTGTAGACCAGCACTAGCGAAGGATGCTCAGTGAAACCTTATTCCATGAATAAATTAATGCCACCCATGTGGCTGGTCCCAGGCGCCTAGTCCTCTAGAGCAGCACTGTCCAATGGAAATAGCATGCCAGCCACATAAGTAATTTTCAATTTTTCAGTAGTCACATTTGAGAAAGTAAAAAAACACTGGTGAAATTGATTTTAACATGTTTTATTTAACAATAGCTCCAGAACAGCGTGATTTCACTATATAATGAATTAAAGGGAATTATTAATAAGACACTTTACATTCTCTTATACTAAGTCTTCACAATCCAGTGTGTGTTTTATACTTACAGCACATTTTAATTCAGAGTAGCCACGTTTCAGCGCTCAGTAGCCACCACAGCTAGGAGTCACCATATTGAACAGTGCAGGGCTGCAGCTACTAGCAGAGGGCTCCTGAGGCGTACACACCGGGTACTGACTCTGACTCCCCCACCCACTGACTGTTTGACTAGGCCTCCATTTCCTCAGGGCAAGAATCCAGATCTCACTGGCAGGCCCAGTCCCTTCTATGAGTACTCTGAACCAATCTATTTCCACATTGTCTCCCTCTGTCACCCAGGCTGGAGTGCAGTGGCTTGATCACAGCGGCTTGATCACAGCTTACTGTAGCTTCGAACTATTGGGCTCAAGTGATCCTCCTGCCTCCACCTCCACCTCAAAGCACTGGGATTACAGGTGTCAGCCAATAGTGTTGTGTTTTTTCCATTGTCCCCACTCCTGACTCTAAGTCCATGACATCATTTAAAAACTGTTGGCTGAGCGAGGTGGCTCACGCCTGTAATCCCAGCACTTTGAGAGGCTGAGGCGGGTGGATCATGAGGTCAGGAGATCAAGACCATCCTGGCTAACACGATGAAACCCCATCTCTACTAAAAATACAAAAAAACTAGCCGGGCATGGTGGCGGGTGCCTGTAGTCCCAGCTACTCGGGAGGCTGAGGCAGGAGAATGGAGTGAACCCGGGAGGCGGAGCTTGCAGTGAGCCCAGATCGCGCCACTGCACTCCAGTCTGGGTGAAAGAGCGAGATTCCGTCTCAAAAATATAAAAATAATAAAAATAGAAAAAATTAGCCGGGCGTGGTGGTGGGCACCTGTAATCCCAGCTACTTGGGAGGTTGAGACAAGAGAATCGCTTGAACCCAGGGTTGAGGAGGTTGCAGTGAGCTGAGATCCTGCCACTTGCACTCCAGCCTGGGTGACAGAGCAAGATTCTGCCTCAGGAAAAAAATAAAAAGTTTCAGCTCACTCCTGTAATTCCAGCACTTTGGGAGACCAAGGCAGGCGGATCACCTGAGGTCAGGAGATTGAGACTAGCCAGGCCAACATGGTGAAACCCCATCTTAACTAAAAATACAAAAATTAGGTGGGTGTGGTGGCGCGTGACTTAGTCCCAGCTATTCAAGAGGCTGAGGTAGAATTGCTTGAACCCAGGAGGTGGAGGTTGCAGTGAGCCGAGATCGAGCCACTGCACTCAAACCTGGGTGACAGGGCGAGACTCCATCTCAAAGAAAAAAAAAATGTTTCAGCTGGGCACGATGGCTCACTTCTGTAATCCCAGTACTACGGAAGGTCAAGGCAGGCAGATCAGTTGAGCCCAGGGGTTCAAGACCAGCATGGGCAACATAGAAAGCACCCATCTCTACTAAAAATACAAAAATTAGCTAGGGCATAGTGACATGCGCCCATGGTCCCAGCTACTCTGGAGGCTGAGCTGCTGCGGTGGGAGGATCACTGGAGCCCAGAAAGCAGAGGTTTCACCGACCTGTAATGGCACCACTGCTCCAGCCTGGGCGATAGAATAAAACTGTGTCCAAAAAAAAAAAAAAAAAAAAAAAACGAAAGAAAAGGAAAAAATGTTTCCATTTTTTATTCTAATTGAGATATTATTCACTTAGCATAAAATTCACCCTTTAAAAGTATACAACTTAGAGGCCGGGTGCGGTGGCTCACGCCTGTAATCCCAGCACTTTGGGAGACAGAGGTGGTCGGATCACGAGGTCAGGAGATCGAGACCATCCTGGCTAACACAATGAAACCCCATCTCTACTAAAAATACAAAAAAGTTAGCCGGGCGTGGTGGCAGGTGCCTGTAGTCCCAGCTACTCAGTAGGCTGAGGCAGGAGAATCACTTGACTGGGGAGGCGGAGCTTGCAGTGAGCTGAGAGAGCGCCACTGCACTCCAGCCTGGGTGACAGAGCGAGACTCCGTCTCAAAAAATATGTATCTATATACAACTCAGCCAGACACGGTGGCTCACACCTGTAATCCCAACACTTCGGGAGGCCGAGGTCGGCGGATCACAAGGTCAGGAGATCAAGACCATCCTGACCAACATGGTGAAACCCCGTCTCTACTAAAATACCAAAAAAAAAAAAAGCCGGGCGTGATGGTGCGCGCCTGTAATCCCAGCACTTCGTGAGGCTGAGGTGGGCAGATCTCTTGAGCCCAGGAGTCTGAGACTAGCCTAGGAAACATAACAAGACCACATCTCTACTAAACATTAGCCAAAAGTGGAGGCTAACCTGTAGTCCCAGCTACTCAGGAGGCTGAGGTAGGGGGATCACCTAACTTTGGGGAGATCGAGGCTGCAGTGAGCCAAGATCAGGACACTGCACTCCAGCCTGGGTGACAGTGAGACTCTGTCCCCTAACCCCCTGAAAAAGTATGTAATTCAGTGATTTTTAGCGTATTCACAGAGTTGTGCAACTCTAATGCACTATCTAACTCTAGAACTTTTTTTTTTTTTTTTGAGACGGAGTCTTGCTCTGCTGCCCAGGCTGGAGTGCAGGGGTGCCATCTCGGCTCACTGCAAGCTCTGCCTCCCGGGTTCATGCCATTCTCCCACCTCAGCCTCCTCCCGCCCGCCACCACACTCAGCTAATTTTTTGTTTTTGTATTTTTTGTGGAGACGGGATTTCACCATGTTAGCCAGGATGGTCTTGATCTCCTGACCTCATGATCTGCTCGCCTTGGCCTCCCAAAGTGCTGGGATTACAGGCGTGAGCCACCACAAGCGGCCATTATTTCTTATTCAAATTAATACCCAGCAGGGTGCATTGGCTCACACCTGTAATCCCAGCACTTTGGGGGGCCAAGGCAGAACATTATCATCACCCTGTTTTATTTTATTTTTTTATTTTTATTTTTATTTTTTTGAGATGGAGTCTTGCTCTTGTTGCCCAGACTGGAGTGCAATGGCACAATCCTGGCTCACTGCAACCTCCACCTCCCAGGTTCAAGCGATTCTCCTGCCTCAGCCTCTCCAGTAGCTGGGATTACAAGCACCCACTACCATGCCTGGCTAATTTTGGTATTTTGGGTAGAGACGGGGTTTCACCATGTTAGCCAGGCTGGTCTCGAACTGCTGACCTCAGGTGATCCACCCGCCTTGGCCTCCCACCATGCTGGGATTACAGGTGTGAGCCACCACTCCCAGCCCACTCATTTGATATTTATTTGTTTATTTAAAGACAAAGTCTCGATCTGTCACCCAGGCTGGAGTGCAGTGGCAGGATCTCAGCTCACTGCAGGCTCCGCTTCCCGGGTTCACGCCATTCTCCTGCCTCAACCTCCTGAGGTTGCAGTGAGCCAAGATCGTGCCACTGCACTCCAGCCTGGGTGATGGAGCAAGACCCCGTCTCAAAAAAAATAAATTAATTAAATAAAATAAAAAGAAACTTCATACCCAGTAGTAGTCACTTCTCATTCCTCATTCTCTCCAGCTTTAGGCAATGACTAATTTACTTGGATTTCCTATTCAGGACATTTCATGTAAATAGCATGGTACGTTATATGGCCTTTTGTGTCTGGCTTCTTCCACTTGCCATACACAGCGTTTCAGGGTTCATCCATGTTGTAGTAGGTAGCATTCCAGCATTTCCTTCCTCTTCAGGGCTGAATATTGCATGGTATGAATGTACCCCATTTGGTTTATCCATTAATCAGTTGATTGACATTTGAGTTATTTGTACTTTTTGGCTATGGTGGCTATGACGAAGACTGCTGCTGTGCTCATTTGTGTACAAGCTTTTGTGAGAACATGTCTTCAGTTCCTTTGGGTTTATACTCAGAAATGGAGCTGGTGGGTCAAATGATAACTCTGTTTCACTTTTTGAGGAACTGCCAAACTGCTTTCCACAGTGACTACACTGCACCTCTATTTTTTTTTTTTTTTTTTAAGAGACAGGGTCTCTGTGACCCACGCTGGAGTGCAATGGCATGATCCTAGCTCCCTGGAACCTTGAACTCTTGGGCTCAAGCAATCCTCCCGCATCAGTCTCTCAAGTAGATGGGACTATAGGTATAGGCCACCACAACTGGCTAACTTTTGTTTTTTGTTTTTTTTTTTCTTATTTCTTTTGAACAAATGCATGACTCTAGAATTTTTTTTTTTTTTTTTTTTGTAGGAACAGGGGCTCCTTCCGTTGCCCAGGCTGGTCTTGAACTCTTTTTTTTGAGACAAACTCTCATTCTGTCGCCCAGGCTGGAGTGCAGTGGTACAATCTCGGCTTCCAGCAACCCCCACCTCCCAGGTTCAAGCCATTCTCCTGCCTCAGCCTCCTGAGTAGCTGGGACTACAGGCGCCCACCACCACACTCGGTGAATTTTTTGAATTTTTAGTAGAGATGGGGTTTCACCGTGTTAGCCAGGATGGTCTCAATCATCTGACCATGTGATCCGCCCACCTTAGCCTCCCAAAGTGCTGTATTACAGGCGTGTGCCACCATGCCCAGCCTAGTTTTTTTTTTTTGAGAGATTTTCACTCTTGTTGACTAGGCTGCAGTGCAATGGCACAGTCTCAGCTCACCGCAACCTCTGCCTCCCAGGTTCATTCAAGTGATTCTCCTGCCTCAGCTTCCCTAGTAACTGGGATTACAGGCATACACCACCATGCCCAGCTAATTTTGTATTTTTAGTAAAGACGGGGTTTCTCTATGTTGGTCAGGCTCGTCTTGAACTCCCGACCTCAGGTTATCCACCCACCCTGGCCTCCCAAAGTGCTGGGATTATAGGCATAAGCCACCGTGCCTGGCCCCTAGTTTTGTTTTGTTTTGTTTTGTTTTTTTTGAGACAGAGTCTCACTCTATCGCCCAGGCTGGAGTGCAGTGGCGTGATCTTGGCTCACTGCAAGCTCCGCCTCCTGGGTTCACACCACTCTCCTGCCTCAGCCTCCCAAGTAGCTAGGACTACAGGCGTCTGCCACCACACCCGGCCAATTTTTTGTATTTTTTTTAGTAGAGATGGGGTTTCACCATGTTGGCCAGGATGGTCTCTATCTCTTGACCTTGTGATCCACCTGACTGGCCTCCCAAAGTGCTGGGATTACAAGCGTGAGCCAACACGCCCAGCCTCTAGTTTTGTTTTTAAGACAGTCTTGCCCTGTTGCCCAGGCTGGAGCGCAATGGCATGATCTTGGCTCACTACAGCCTCTGCCTTCTGGGTTCAAGCGATTCTCCCACCTCAGCTTCCCAAGTAGCTGGGATTACAGGCACTGCAATCGTGCCTGGCTAATTTTTGTATTTTTGTAGAGATGGGGTTTCACCATGTTGGCCAGGCTGGTCTTGAATGCCTGACCTCGGGTGATTGGCCTGCCTCAGCCTCCCAAAGCATTTTTAGTTATTTTTTGTATATGGTGTGAGATGGATCCAAATTCATTCTTTACATGTGGATATCAGCACATCTTTTTTTTTTTTTTTTTTTTTTTTTTGAGATGGAGTCTCACTCTGTCGCCCAGGCTGGAGTGCAGTGGCGCGATCTCGGCTCACTGCAACCTCTGCCTCCTGGGTTCAAGCAATTCTTTGCCTCGGCCTCTCAAGTAGCTGGGATTACAGGTGCCTGCCACCATGCCCGGCTAATTTTTTGTATTTTTAGTAGAGACGGGGTTTCACCATCTTGGCCAGGCTAGTCTTGAACTTCTCTCAGCAATTTTGTTGAAAAAACTATTCCTTTCCTTCACAGAATTGTCTTGATACCCTTGTTGGAAATCAATTGATGATGAGTGTGAAGGTTTATTTCCAGCCTCTCGATTCTATTCCACTGTTCAACTTGTTTATCCCTATTCTAGTACCACACTGCCTTGATTTCTGTAGTTTTATAGTAAGTTTTGAAATCGGGAAGTATGACTCTCCCAACTTTGTTCTTCTTTTTCAAGACTGCTTTTGGCTATTTTGGGTTACTTGCATTTATTTCTGTATGAGTTTTAGGATCAGCTTGTCCCTTCCTGGGGGAAAAAAAAAAACCACACACACACACACAATTGGAATTTTGATGAGCTTGTATTAAATCTGTGTATCTATTCGGGAGTATTGCTATTTTAATTGCAATATTGTCTTCCAATCCATGAACACAGGATCTCCTTCTATATTTTAGGTCTTATTTAATTTTTTTAACGTCAACAATGTTCTATAGTTTTCAATGTAATGTCTTTATTTTTATTTATTTTTTGAGACGGAGTCTTGCTCTGTCGCTAGGCTGGAGAGCAGTGGTGCGATCTCAGCTCACTGCAACCTCTGCCTCCTGGGTTCAAGTGATTCTCCTGCCTCAGCCTCCCGAGTAGCTGGGACTACAGGCACGCGCCACCACGCTCAGATAATTTTTGTATTTTTAGTAGAGACAGGATTTCTCCATGTTGGTCAGGCTGGTCTCGAACTCCTGACCTCAAGTGATCCACCCGCCTCAGCTTCCCAAAGTGCTGGAATTGCTGGCGTGAGCCACCACGCCCGCCTTTTTGTATTTTTAGTGGAGGTGAAATTTCACCATGTTGCCCAGACTGGTCTTGAACCTCTGGGCTCAAGCAATCCTTTGGCGTCTGCCTCCCAAAGTGCTGGGATAACAGACGTGAGCCATTGTGACTTGCCTAGAATGGTTCTTTACTGGTTCAATGGATATTTCACAGAGTGGCTTTCCAGGGAGCAAGCAGGTAAATGCAGAGAGGAGGGGAAGCCCAGGGAATGAGTGTAGCATGAGGAACATCAGGAGACACAAACTTTAGCTCCAGATCTGCCATAAAACCTTCTCTAGGCCTCAAAGAACTTGCTTGACATCCCTAGGCCTTAGTTTCATCTGTAAGATCAGGGAGGTTTGATAGGATGGATCACTAAGGATTCTCTTAACACTTCACATAGTAAGAAGACAGGTAACACGTGCGCCATTTTCTCTAACACAAAACACCAGCACTTGGCCAGGCACAGTGGCTCATGCCTGTAATCTCAGCACTTTGGGAGGCCAAGGCGCGCAAATCACTTGAGGTCAGGAGTTTGAGACCAGCCTGAGCAACATAGCAAAACCCCGTCTCTACCAAAAATACAAAAATTAGCCGAGTGTGGTGGTGCGTGCCTGTAATCACAGCTACTTGTGAGGCAGGAGGATCGCTTGAACCCGGGAGGTAGAGGTTGCAGTGAGCCAAGGTCACGCCACTGCACTCTAGCCTGTGCAACACATGAGACCCCATGTCAAACAACCAACCAACTAGCCTAGAAAGGAGGTTTTTATTTTTATTATTTATTTTTTTGAGATGGAGTCTTGGCTTTGTCACCCAGGCTGGAGTGCAATGGTGCGATCTCAGCTCACTGCAACCTCTGCCTCCCGGGTTCAAGTAATTCTCCTGCTTCAGCCTCCTGAGTAGCTGGGATTAAAGCCGCCCACCACACCTGGCTTTTTTTTTTTTTTTTTTTTTTTTTGTAGTTTTAGTAGAGACGGGGTTTCACCATGTTGGCCAGCTGGTCTCAAACTCCTGACCTCAAGTGATCTGCCTGCCTCGACCTCCCAAAGTGCTGGGGTTACAGCTGTGAGCTATTGTGCCAGGTCAACCTTTATTTATTTATTTATTTATTTATTTTTAATTTTTTTTTTTTTTTTTTGAGACGGAGTCTCGCTTTGTCGCCCAGGCTGGAGTGCAGTGGCCGGATCTCAGCTCACTGCAAGCTCCGCCTCCTGGGTTCACGCCATTCTCCCGCCTCAGCCTCCCGAGTAGCTGGGACCACAGGCGCCCACCACCTCGCCCGGCTAATTTTTTGTATTTTTTAGTAGAGACGGGGTTTCACCGTGTTAGCCAGGATGGTCTCGATCTCCTGACCTTGTGATCCGCCCATCTCGGCCTCCCAAAGTGCTGGGATTAGAGGCTTGAGCCACCGCGCCCGGCCTATTTTTAAAAAAATATCTTTTTTCCCCCCCCAGTATTGTAAGATTTAGGTATAGCCTACGGCACCTAGTATCCCGAGGTGGTCTGCCATCCAAGTACTAAAGAAGCCTCACCTTGCTTAGTTTCCAAGATCAGCTGAGACCAAGGACGTTCAGGGAAATATGGCCATAGAGAAAGCCCTTATTCTGGAACTGATTCCAACACTGAAAAACCTTCTGAAGCAATCCGCTCCATCGAGAACTGTGCCTGCCCCAGGTGGTGAGAATGGTGACCCATAGGAGGGAATATTAGAGCTCCTATTTATGTGGGATATACAGCGTACATATCAGGACAGCAGCCACTATAGCTTACAAGTAAATTAATAAACAATACTAGAGGTGGAGGTATGCACTGGAAACTTTTTTTCCAGACAGTGTCCTTCACTCTGTCACCCAGGCTGGAGTGCAGTGACACTATCTCGGCTCACTGCAGCCCCAGCCTCCCAGGCTCAAGAAATCCTCCCACCCCAGCCTCCCAGGTAGCTGGGGCTACAGGCGTGCACCACCACGCCCAACTAATTTTTGCATTTTTTGTAGAGGTGGGGTCTTGCCATGTTGCCTAGGCTGGTCTTGAACTCCTGGGCTTGAGATCTTCCCAGCTCAGCCTCCCAAAGTGCTGAGATTATAGGTGTGAGCCACTGTGCCTGGCCTAGAAATCTTTTTAATCTGGAGTATGTGACCAAAAAGGCTTGAAGACCACTGATGTAAGAAACTAGTCATGTAGGTGGCCAGACCCCTCATTTGACAACCTAACAAACAGGTGGGTGAAGCGTCACGACTAAGACGTCGCGGTTGCTGATTCCAGCGTGGTCTGTGCATTCGGGACATACAACCATTCCTTCTATCAATCTGGGCTATGACCAGGGGTCTACTCCCAAATTTACTTATTATTTTTTGACTTCCCGAGCTCCCAAGATCCTCCCACCTCAGCCTCCCGAGTAGCTGGGACCACAGGTGTAAGCCACTATGCCCCGTTAATTTTTATTTTTTGTAGAGGGGGGGGGGGGGGTCTTCCTATGTTGCCCAGGCTGATCTCGAACTCCTGGTCTCAAGCAATTCACCCACCTTGCCCTCCCACAGCGCTGGGATAACAGGCAGGAGCCAGCACTTCCGGCCCTAATTTTCAGTTTTGTTTCTGCCATTTATTGTTTGTTTGTTTTTTTTGAGATGGAGTCTTGCTCTGTCGCCCAGGCTGGAGTGTAGTGGCACGATTTCGGCTCACTGCCATCTCCACCTATCAGGTTCAACTGATTCTCCTGTTGCAGCCTCCCAAGTAGCTGGGATTACGGGCGCATGCCGCCATGCCCAGTCAATTTTTTGTATTTTAGTAGAGACAGGGTTTCACCGTGTTGCCCAGGATGGTATCAAACTCCTGAGCTCAGGCAATCCACCCGCCTTGCCCTCCCAAAATGCTAGGATTACAGGCGTGAGCCACCGTGCCCAGCCCGTTATTCTTGTTTTTAGACCACGAGCTGACAAGCCTTTTACATAAAGGGTTGGATAGCAAATATTAATACTTCAGGCTTTGTAGGCCATATAGGCTCTGTAACTATGCAACGGTGCTGTTGCAGCTCTAACGCTGCCAGAGACAATACAGAAGAGAATGGGCATGGCTGTGTTCCAATAAAACTTTATTTATGGACACTGAAATTTGAATTTCACATATTTCTCACATGTTAGAAAATAATTCTTTTTATTTTTTCCAACCATTTAAAAATGTTCTCAAAACCATTCTCAGCTTACAAAGCCAATGAAAAACAGGTGGCAGGCTGGACTTGACCCACGGACCGACCATAGTTGGCCAGTTCCTGTTTTAGTCCACACAAGTTTCTTTTTTTTTTTTTGAGATGGAGTTTCGCTCTTATTGCCAGGCTGGAGTGCAATGGTGCGATCTCAGCTCACCACAACCTCTGCCTCCCAGGCTCAAGTGATTCTCCTGCCTCAGCCTCCCATGTAGCTGGGATTACAGGCACGTGTGCCACAATGCCCAGCTAATTTTGTATTTTTAGTAGAGACAGTTTTCTCCATGTTGGTCAGGCTGGTCTCAAACTCCCGACCTCAGGTGATCCACCCGCCTTGGCCTCCCAAAGTGCTGGGATTACAGGCGTGAGCCACCACACCAGGCTTTTTTTTTTGAGCTGGAGTTTTGCTCTTGGTGCCCAGGCTGAAAATGGCACTATCTTGCCTCATCGCAACTCTGCCGCCCGGGTTCAAGTGATTCTTCTGCCTCAGCCTCCCAAGTAGCTGGAATTTACAGGCGCCCACCACCACACCCGACTAATTTTTCTATTTTTAGTAGAGACAGAGTTTCACCATGTTGGCCAGGCTGGTCCCGAACTCCTGACCTCACACATGAGGCCCGCCTCGGTCTCCCAGTGTTGGGATTACAGGCGTGAGCCACTGTGCCTGTCCACAAATTTCTTTCTTAAGTCTATTTCCCCATAGGCAGGGGGAAAAAAAAATGGGACATTTGAGGACATAATAAACCTATCTTCATATCAGTACCTCCAAATAAGACACACACAGAAAGTACAAACTGTGGGAACAGAAAGCTAAACAGAAATCTGGCATCAGTGCAGAAATTGAGAGCTTTGCATAATTTACCTGTATCCAGGAGTAGAGGTGGAAGAGACTGTAGGGCCTCTTGTTCCTACCACCAGTAGGTATCTTCACAAAACATGACTTACAGGTTCATGCTGTTGAATTACCTACAATTAATATGGTTTGGGCGGGGCGCACTGGCTCACGCCTATAATCCCAGCACTTTGGGAGGCCGAGGTGGGCGGATCACGACATCAGGAGTTCGAGACCAACCTGGCCAAGATGGTGAAATCCTGTCTTTACTAAAAATAGAGTGAGACTGTCTCAAAAAAAAAAAAAAAAAAAAGTAACATGAAGTATTTAACAGGCATCTAGCCCATCTTACCTTTGCATGACACTGTGATTTTTTTTTTTTTTTTTGAGATGGAGTCTTGCTTTGTCACCCAGGCTGGAGTGCAGTGGCGTGTTCTCAGCTCACTGCAACCTCTGCCTCCCGGGTTCAATCAATTCTCCTGCCTCAGCCTCCTGAGTACCCAGGATTATAGGTGCCTGCCACCACGCTCAGCTAATTTTTTGTATTTTTAGTAGAGATGGGGTTTTGCCATGTTGGGCAGGCTGGTCTTGAACGCCTGACCTCAGATGATCCGCCCGCTTCAACCTCCCGAAGTGCTGGGATTACAGGCATGAGCCACCTTGCCCCGCCATCATCATCTTTTAATTAGGAAATAATCACTGTGGCTGGGCACGGTGGCTCTCACCTGTAATCCCAGCACTTTGGGAGGTTGAGGTGGGAGGATTGTGAGGTCAGGAGTTCAAGACCAGCCTGGCCAACATGGAGAAACCCCGTCTCTACTAAAAATACAAAAATTAGCCAGGCGTGGTGGCAGGCACCTGTAATCCCAGGTACTCGGGAGGCTGAGGCAGGAGAATCGCTTGAACCTGGGAGGCAGAGGTTGCAGTGAGCCGAGATGGCGCCACCGCACTCCAGCCTGGGTGACAAGAGCGAAACTCCGTCTCAAAAAAAAAAAAAAAAAAAGATGATTCGGACCCAATAGTGTCCCTTGCCCCTCTCAACCTAGTAAGGCACTTACCACCCAGAGTGGGCAGCTTTAGAGGACGGAGCCAACTTACTGAGAATTGGACTCTAAAAATAAACATTCTGCACATTTCTTTTAGCCTCTTCTCTCTCATAAAGGCCTCCACAGATGGCTTCTTTACATCATGCTCTCAAATGACTAGCTGATAAATATTCATACTTATGGAAATTGTATTGTACATACTCCAAACCCCCAGCCAGTTAACATTTGTATTTTCTGTATCTTGGGGGTGGTGCCCTTTGTTCATAAGACTTGTTCTATGTAAAAAGCACACATGCACATGTACACACACACAACCAGCTTTCTCCTCTATGACTGATTTGCCTAGAGCAGTGATTTTCAACCAGGATTGATTTTGCCCCCCAGGGGACATTTGCCAACGTCTGGAGAGATTTTGGCTTGTTACAAATGTGGGGATGTGTGCTCCTGGCATCTGCAGCTGGAGGCCAGGGATGCTGCTCAACATCCACCAGTGCCCAGGATCCCTCCACTGCAAAGAATGACTTGGCTCAAATGTCAACAGGGCCAGGCCAACCCAAGGTGAAGCAAAAACGAGACTGGGGGAGAAGAAAACCCTGAGGGAAGGAAGGCCAAAGCAGCCTGGAATTTTAACAGAAAAACACAAGGGGGCTGGCAGAGGCACGATCCAAAGTTCGCTTTCATCTTTTACCCTCTAGGACAGGGTCTTACTCTGTCACCCAGGCTGGAGTGCAGTGGTGCAATCATGGCTCACCGTAGCCTCCACCTCCCCGACTCAGGCAATCCTGCCCCTCAGCTTCCCAAGTAGCTGGGACTACAGGCACATGGCACCATGCCCAGGTGATTTTTAATTATTTTTTGTAGAAGCAGGGTTTCGCCGTGTTGACCAGGCTGGTCTCAAACTCCTGGCCTCAAGTGATCCACCCACCTTGGCCTCCCAAAGTGCTGGGATTACAGGCATGAGCCACCACAAGCGGCCATTATTTCTTATTCAAATTAATACCCAGCAGAGTGCATTGGCTCACACATGTAATCCCAGCACTTTGGGGGGCCAAGGCAGGTGGATCACTTGAGGCCAACAGTTCAACATCAGCCTGGCCAACATGGCGAAACCCCACCTCCACTAAAAATACAAATATTAGCTGGGCATGGTGGCGGGCGCCTGTAATCCCAGATACTTGAGAGGCTGAGGCAGGAGAATCCCTTGAACTTAGGAGACAGAGGTTGCAGTGAGCTGAGATCACACCACAGCACTCCAGCCTGGGCAACAGAGTGAGACTCTTGTCTCAAAAACAAAAAACAGCCAAGCGCGATGGCTCACACCTGTAATCCCAGCACTTTGGGAGGCGGAGGCAGGCGGATCACCTGAGGTCAGGAGTTTGAGACCAGCCTGGCCAACATGGTGAATGAATCCCCACCTCTACTAAAAATACAAAAATTAGCCAGGCATGGTGGCACGTGCCTGTAATCCCAGCTACTCAGGAGGCTGAGGCAGAGAATCACCTGAACTCTCTCAAAACAAAACACAAACAAAAACAATAAAAACCCCTCCCCTCAAAACAAATTCAATACCCAATTTTTTTTTTTTTTTTTTTTGAGACGGAGTCTTGCTCTGTCGCCTGGGCTGGAGTGCAGTGGCCGGATCTCAGCTCACTGCAAGCCCCGCCTCCCAGGTTCACGCCATTCTCCTGCCTCAGCCTCCCGAGTAGCTGGGACTACAGGCGCCCGTCACCTCGCCCAGCTAGTTCCTTGTATTTTTAGTAGAGATGGGGTTTCACTGGTTTAGCCAGGATGGTCTCGATCTCCTGACCTTGTGATCCACCCGTCTCGGCCTCCCAAAGTGCTGGGATTACAGGCTTGAGCCACCGCGCCCGGCCTATTTTTTATTTTTTGAGATGGAGTTCTGCTATCGTTGCCCAGGCTGGAATGCAATGGCGCAATCTCGGCTCACTGCCACCTCTGCCTCCCAGGTTCAAGTTTCTCCTGCCTCAGCCTCCCAAGTAGCTGGGATTACAGGCGTCTGCCACCTCGCCAGCTAACTTTCAGAAGAGACGAGGTTTCACCACATTGGCCAGGCTGGTCTCGAACTCCTGACCTCAGGTGATCCGCCCGCCTCGGCCTCCCAAAGTGCTGGGATTACAGGTGTGAGTCACTGTGCCTGGGCAATAACCAATTTATTAAGGTTATACATTTAAAAGCCTGTTTCAGTTTTCAAACTCAAAAATACTGAGTCAAATTTTAGTTAAAACACTCCCTCCTTTTGACTTGTTCCTCAAGTAATGCTCAATTATCTCATATATTCGGGAGGTTAAATCCCCCCTAACCATTAATGCTATTTACAAATTTGATTGAATACCCTTATGCATTTCAAGCTAAAAATTGAATATCCTTCTCCCAAGTATTTCAAACATCACAGAAGAACTCCCAGACAAGCCATGCACTAAACGCTGCTCAAGATTCCCACTGGCATCCCAGCCCTTTCTCCCTCCCACCACCTTCCGCAGCAGTCCGAGACAGCAGCCCACTCCGAGACAGCAGCCCACTCCGGGCCCACACACTGCACCTGGGCTGGGCACCGCCCCACCCTGGTTGGCTCCCTGACTCAGTGCCTGTGCCATCTGCAAAGGCACAGTGACAGCACTTACACTTTTTTAAAGACACTATGAAGATGTTCATGAGATCTGTGAAGACAGCGCCCAAAGGAAGCACAACCAGTGACTTGTATTTAATTTATTGAGAATCTTACAAAAACAAAAAACAAAACAAAAACCACAACAACAAAAGAAACTAAATACAGAATTTGTTATGCTTCACGGTTGATCGTTTTTACTTGCAAGAGTAAACCTTGCTAAAATGCAGCCAGTACATTTTTATTGCATGAGACCAAATTTCTCAGTTACATATCAAAAGTGGTCAGGATAATCAATGCTGGACACTTCGTACTGCGCTCCCACGAAAGGCTGGATGCAGCAACGCAGTATCGTTAGAACAGGGCGTACCCTTCACACACTGATGGACACGCTACAACAGGAGCGATAACAAAAGGGAGATTTAAAAGAGAACGAAATGAAAACAAACCAAGAGCTGACATCCGCCTTTGTTTCAAGTTGTCTTTGGATTCCATCAGACGTCTCCAGATGCACCATGTCAGATTAGTAAAGAGAATGATCTACGCCTACATAGAAAAGTATCCTTTGCTCAGAGGAGGTAGAACGTGGCAAAAGTTTTATTGCAGAGATACAGTGTACCTCTTCCCACCTCTCATGGATGATGGAAGATGCAAGTGGTTATTGAAAACTCCTATCAGTAGTTTGCAAATTCAGTATAAACCATGAACAGGATATTTTTCTGATAGCGGTGAGACTGCAATGTGCTACGTAGAAAAAAAGGTCTCTCTGCCCCATAAAGTGGGAGTCAGAAAGAGGCTCAAGCTTCTTTATCCTCTTCAGTGCCATAAATACTGTCAGAGCAAAAAGGTCTTCAGTGTCTGCTGGCCAGAAACATCTGCCCAGGCACAAATGGGCCGCAAGGGCAGGGTACTGGTTAGGGGCCCACAGTGGAAAAGCCAGGCAGGTTCTCACCAGGGGCCTGTAGAGTGGCCTTTACTCTGGAGGATGCCTGAATTACAAGTACCAAAAAGAACCTGCTTTTTTGGGCTTCTTTTCCTAGCTTAGCCTTGCACTAAAGGGCAGTCTTGCTGGACTGCACCCTGCCATGTTGCTGCAGCGCAGATGGCCGCACTGCCAACCACAGCACGGCTTCTCCATGGGCTCCAGAGGGAGACTGAGCAAGGAGGGTCTGAGTGGTGGATGCACACTGGAGGCAATCTGTGACAGGCCCCAATTCACGACAAATTTAGTTCCCAAGACTGATCCAAATATGGAATGCTTTTACATTTTCACCAAGTCTACCAAGTTGAATAGTAATGAATGAAACTTGTACATGAATGAAAGGCCCCAAAGACGCTCACGGCAATCATTCCTGAAAGCTATAAAGGAACACGCTCTTAGAGGTGCAAAATTGTGAACAAATACCCAATGTCTGCCTCCCGGGTGCCAAACACCACCATTTTCATGAGCCATCCGGGTCTTCCCAACTCCAATTATTAAAAACACCTCGATCCAGCTCTGCTTCTAGGCTTATGGCTGATGCAGTCAAGATCCACTCGCCGATACAAGGGTGGAGAGCACAGCCGCTCCAGGGACCCCAGGGGCCAGCGCTGCAGTGGGCATCTGCCTCTCACCCTCCAGCAGAGTCAGCCTAGGAGGCTCCACAGCAGTTGCTTGGCTCTCTTTTGGAGGACAATTGTTCCTTAATGCACACTTTTTTTTTTTTGAGACAGAGTCTAGCTCTGTTGCCCAGGCTAGAGTGCAGTGATGCCATCTCAGCTCACTGCAAACTCCGCCTCCCGGGTTCACGCCTTTCTCCTGCCTCAGCCTCCCGAGTAGCTGGGACTACAGGCACCCGCCACTACGCCCGGCTAATTTTTTTTTTTTGTATTTTTAGTACAGACAGGGTTTCACCATGTTAGCCAGGATGGTCTCGATCTCCTGACCTCGTGCTTCGCCCTCGTCGGCCTCCCAAAGTGCTGGGATTACAGGCGTGAGCCACCGCGCCCCGCCGATGTACATTCTCTAAAGTCACCTGTCAATAACACCCTAGGTCTGCCTCCTGCCTGCTATAAATATCCTCAACAGGTTATAAACAGCAGCAGGCTACCTGTGTTCATTGCAAGTATCACTCATTATTCGTAGGCTAAAAGTATAGGCCCAACTTCTTAAATAAACATAGGGAATCTGCTGCAGCAGCAGGCCAGAAACCACTGTTTCAAATCTGCAAGATTTTCCTATCAGGTGGAAAGCCAGAGATAAGAAATATGGTAAGGCCTGAAAAACTGCAAAAGTAGGAGCAAGTCAGGTTTGCTGACCTAAGAGCTAAGTTTGATCCCAAATGCACTGAAGAAGTTAGAGGAGCTTTAAAGAAGTCTCAGGAAGCATTTTTTACAATGTGAAAACATCAGGCTCACTACAGCTTCCAAAGAACAACATAAAGGAGCATGAGCAGCCACACAATGTCAGCGTCAGAAACGGCGCTCAAGTGCATCCCCTCAGTACAATGCATTGCACACAATAAAAATGCAAAACACAGTAAGACATAGTAAAAAACAGTAACACAAAACAGCAATTCTACAGCAAAGATGCAAAACTGAATTCTAAAATACAGGAACAAATACTTTTCTAAATGAAAAGTTTTCCATACTTTTCTAAATGAAAAACAAAAAACAAAAAACAAAAAAAGTCGTAAGATGCCCCATATGGGAAAGTCAAGAAAAGAATAAATAGAGCTGAAGGGAAGAGGGAAAAGGGAGAAACAGGTGGGCGGAGTCCCAATTTACAAGAATTATTTACATTCAGAATCCAGAAGAACTCGACATTTCTATATATATACATTTATGTACATATATATAAATACAGCATAAAATTAGAGGGTGGGTTTTGGATTTTATCTCAAGTACTCAGAAAAAAAATGCTAGCGAGCTTGAGTTGCAGGTATTTAGGTGTGTTTCTGTCACTTAAAAGACACTGCATTTGTATCAGACAACTGGCATCCAATGAGACTTTTTTTTTGCAGTTTTTGCTCTCAGCTGTAGCTGACATGAAACGCTCATTGTGTTTCTGCAGCAAAGTGGGCCAAGCGCAGTACGCACAGGTGTGGTGTTAGCCAGGGAGACCGAAGCCACAAAGAAGGGGAGTCAGTAAATGTCCATCTCCACGGTGTCTGCCTTTGCCACTGGGAAGCCTGAACTAACCGAACATTCGTTAATAGGATCCCAACCTAACAGCAACGCTTATGTAGCACCATTCTCAGAAACTACCAAGTATCACACAGGGACATGTGTATGGGGACCTTCCTCTTGACTGCTTGTCAAGAAAGGATCCAGAGGGAACTTCTGCCCCTACTTTCATGAAGTGAGATGCAACAATCATTTCCAATCTATTGTTTTTTTCTCTCATGCTAAAATGAAAGTGGAGGGGAGAGGGAAGAAGGCTCCCATTCCACAACTGTAAATGCTGTCCTGGTACCCTTGCTTCTCTTGCCGGCTAACAATTGTTCTAACAGCATCCCATGGAGGCCAGCAAATGAATGCCGCAGGGGCTACAGCCAGAAAATTGTGCCTGTAAAATATCATATTCCTCTGGAGCTTGGTAATACAGAACTTTTACCTCTACAGATGAAGCAAACTAAAATATTGTTGTAACTCAAAAAGGCTTCTGAAGTGCTGAGTTAGAATAAATATATATAGATACATACACACACTACTACATTGCTTTGAATGCAGGTTCTTACTAATTTATATACACATGTAGAGAAGATACCGAAGTGTCTAACTGCAATTTAGCAGCAGAAAAAGAAAACTGCTTAACATATCTGTTTCTTAATCAAGTCATGTTTAAAGAAATGCATTAATACATCTATGAATTTGTATCATTGATAGTGTATCTGGATAATCCCAGTAACTACAGATAGAGACCTTGTGGTATGGAGGTTGCTAAATTAGGGGAACATTAATTCCCCCAGAGATAACATCTGAGCTGCTTTAGACTCTAAAAGTGGTTTTCAGTACAACCGACACTGTAAACTCTGAAAACCCGAACATGATTTCCAATCAAACCTTTGTGCTCAGAGCCATATTGCTAAAAAGAAGAAAAAGGCATTGCAGAGGCAAAGAGGACATGGGGTTAGTTAAACAAGGCCTCTGAAGTCAGGTGTGACACTTAGATCCTGCAATGAATGGACCTATTTTACAGAAGTTAGTGGCTAATTTTTTGTATTTATTGATAGAGATGGAGTTTCGCCATGTTGGCCAGGCTGGTCTCGAACTCCTAGCCTCGAGTGATCTGCCAGTCTCGGCCTCCCCAAGTGCTGGGATTACAGGCATGAGCCACCGCGCCCAGCCAAGAGTTGGGTTTTAACAGAAGAGGACCTCGAATGCCGAAGTTTCACAGGGCAGCCAAACCAAACTTGCTGACTTTTGTAAGACCACAGTGTAAAGGTCGGATATCCACCTGAAGAAGGGGTGGGTGCAACTCTCTGGGTGCTGCACACACCATGACCAGCCTGGGCATGCATCGCCCCAGCTCCCATCCATTCAACACTGGTTGCCTTTTTGAGGTCCGTTTTGAGAGGGCTTTCAGAGGCCTTTTAAATGAAAAAAACAACAAAAAAAAGCTGTTCTACAAAGAACCTAATATACATACACTCCTATGTATCAAGATGGCTAGTCCAGAGCAAACATTACATCATGGGCCATGGGGGTTGTCAATTAGCTGCATGCTAAGAATCCTCATATGCTGCTTTGAAAATGCCATAAAAAACGAAGATGCCCTCACACACAGAAAGAGGAGCTGGGTCAACAGCCTATGAGAGAAGATCCTTCCCAACTCTGCCATTCTGTCTCACTGGAGGGTTTGTAATGCTTCCCTTCCTCAGGTCCAGCGACTGTACCTCTGCTGGAGTGGGCGACACTTCCATTGCTGATGGAAGCTGACTACTGCTTTAAAACACACACATAAGCTGAGAAGTTCTGCTGAAGGTGGGGACAGTGCTGCTCTTGGCTGCCAGCCGGGTCTAGTGGCCCTAACAAGGAAAACTGGCTGATATAAAATGGATCACTGCCTGAGATATATGAACTGGACTGAGGATAGAAGTTGCATCCACTGGGCAAAATGTGCCAAAGAACAGAAAGTACTTTCAATTTATTCTTTTAGGCACCAAGAATAAATAAATCCTAAGAAAACTTACGGTAAGCTTGACATAACCAAACTCAGGCTAAAGGAGACACAAGAGGATGAACACCCTAAGCTTGCAGCCAGGTTTGTCAGTTTTAACACACATCTCACCCAATTCTGCAAGAAGTTTAAAAAGTTAACACAGCAAACAATTCAACTTAAAAAACACTCAGAAGTACTATCATTACACCCCTTCCCTCAACGCCATCTCAAATTTTAGGGATAAGTTTTAAGCCAAGCTATAAGGCTACCTGGAATGCTGAGGCAACACACAAGTTCTGCTGAGTCCCCGTCACAGACTACTTCTGAAGGTCACCAGTGAGGGCCTAAACAAGAGTCCACTTCTTGTTAGTATAATAACTTTTTATTTGACATCTACAAGATTTTGGCATCTTGCAGCTTTTTACCAGGTTTATACAATCTTGATTTTTCAATAGTGCAACCTGTGTAAGCAAAAAAAAAAAAAAAAAAAAGAAAAAGAAAAAAAAGAAAAAAAAAAAGAAAGAAAGAAAAGGAAATAAAAAGACCAACTGTCCCCTCACTTGTTTTTATAAACATCTATTATAGGCGAAACAAAACTTACCCATATTATATAGATAAGTGTCTATTCACATTTGTACATTACCATTTTTAACAGCTTGAGATAAACTCTACAATGTCTTACAACACATTAAACAATATTCAAGTTACTGAGTAACAACAACAACAGTAACAAAAAAACATACAGCAGAAGCCTCAAGTGTTTCCTCATTGTCTACAACTCAAGTATGGTTTCCTTTTTATGAGTGATAAAGCAAATTAAGATAACGAAGTAAAAAACGATTGTTTGCAAGATGAAAGCCAATTTGTACTTCTTTCTAAAACTACCTTTAAGTTGAAAATGTAAATTTAAGAGGCTTACAGCCATTTCTGCAGCACACATTAGGAATACTATTAATACATTAAAATTAACTTTTAAGAGTTTTATCACAGAAAAATGTATGTACTCATCACCTTGACCAGAAACCTAGGGCAGGGAGAAGGGGCAGGAGGGGTCTGCAGGATTTGAAGCAATACCCAGGTATAAACACTATAAAAATGCAATAACCAATGCTGTACATCTAACAAATGTTTCTCTCTGTTACTTGACTTCTGTGTTAATCTTGTTTACGCATGCTTTCAAAGACATGCACTGTCAGAACAAAAATTAGAAAATAACCTGAATGCATGATATGCAACCTTTCATTTCATGCTTTAATAAACCTATTAAGCTGGAAAAAGAAACCAATATATATTTTCTATATTTATAGACTCAAAACACATGCATCCGGGGATACTTCCCACAGCAATGGCATGGATGTACTGCGTTAACCCTGAGCACTGTATAAACATAAAGTAAAGCCAGTTTGGGAAGTTCCAAGCATTTTAAACCAACTGTGGTCTGTAGCCTTTAACACACTCACAAACAGACTGACACACACGCACGCACACATCCCGCTCTGCTCACCCAAAGTAAAAGCAGATGGGAAGTACCAGGGGAGAAGCAAAAGGAAAGACATATGTACCACCATCAGCACTGCTGATTTTCAGTTTTGCTATCTATTCCAGGTTTGTCCTTACTTCCAAAAAAACTAACTAGAGAGAGCACAACTGAAAAAAATATATAATTCTTTGGAAACTGTCCCTGATTTTTATGCAAATGATATGCTTCAACAGCATTTCAGATCCATCCATGTTGAAACCTGTCTGTTCTTTATGCGTTGCTCAAGTTGGTGATGCTCTGAGGGTGATGCTGTTGCCATAGCTGTTTCTGTTGGACCGCAAGCTGTTGAGACTGGTCTGAAGTTGATAGGAGATTTACAAGAGGAGACACACAATTTGCCGGAATGATCAAACCTGTAATTCGTAACAAGAATTTATAAAGTTGTGTCCAGAAGAAACCACGCTGTATAGCTTCACAGCAGATTCCAAATGAGGCATAATATTAAGCGTAATGAACAAGAAGTTCACACAAAAATTAAACGACTACCTAATAAATGAAATGGCCATTGAGATGTAGTCTGATTCTTCAACCGCATTTCCCACAAATACCCAAGCATATGCATGTGTTTAGTGTAATGCCATCTTGTTGGAGGAATAGGAGGTCAAGAATATCTATTATTCTCAGGAGGCTGAGGCAGGAGAATGGCGTGAACCCGGGAGGCGGAGGTTGCAGTGAGCCGAGATCGTGCCACTGCACTCCAGCCTGGGCAACACAGCGAGACTCCGTCTCAAAAAAAAAAAAAAAAAAAAAACCCCACAAAATCTATTATTCTCTTTTTAATAGGACGTCAAGAATATCTATTATTCTATGTATTATCTTTTTAAGCTCCACAAACATGCAAATGTCACTTCTGTCATGTACTAATGCACCAAAAAGACTACAGAAAAAAAGCTGTAAATTCAAATGCTAACTGAAATAGGTAAACTTTGAAGAGTAGATACTAGCAAACTGGAAAGGATACTCTCTGGGTGCTGGTTAAGGGAACTTAAAAGTCCTGCATGTGGGATTGAAGGCTCAATGTTCCAGATAAATTGCATGCATATATATGTATTTTTGAGACAGTCTCGCTCTGTCTCCAGGCTGGAGTGCAGTGGCACAATCTTGGCTCATTGCAACCTCCACCTCCCCGATTCAAGTGATTCTCCTGCCTCAGTCTCCCAAGTAGCTGGGACTACAGGCGCGTCCCACCATGCCTGGCTAATTTTTGTATTTTTAGTAGAGACAAGGTTTCAACATGTTGGCCAGGATGGTCTTGATCTCTTTGACTTCGTGATCCACCTGCCTCGGCCTCCTGAAGTGCTGGGATTATAGGCATAAACCACCATGCCCAGCCCTAATTTTTTTTTTTAATAGAGACAAGGTCTCACTGTGTTGCCTAGGCTGGTCTCAAACTCCTGGGCTAAAGCAATCCTCCTGCCTCAGGCTCCCAAAGGGCTGGGTTTACAAGTGTGAACCACCATGTCCAGCTGATGGGCTGCTTTTGGAACTGGAAATCTAGACTTTTAAATCAAACCTCTTTTTTAAATGTTGGCAATTAATTCAAATGAGGCCAGGCGCAGTGGCTCGCGCCTCTAATCCCGGCACTTTGGGAAGCCAAGGTGGGCGGATCACTTGAGGTCAGGAGTTCGAGACTAGCTTGGCCAACATGGTGAAAACCCACCTCTACTAAAAAAATACAAAAATTAGCCGGGTGTGGTGGTGCATGCCTATAATCCCAGCTACTCAGGAGGTGGAGGATACAGTGAGCCAGGAGCACGCCACTGCACTCCAGCCTGGGCAACACAGTAAGACTCAGTCTCAAAAAAAAAAAAAAAAAAAAAAAAAAAATTAATTCAAATGAAAACCTACAAAATCCCAAAACACTCAAGTGTCCAAAAAAAAAAAAAAAATCCATGGACTGATTTTGGCCCATGAACTGCCGATATGCAACTCGTGGTAGAAGAAGGCTGCTGTAAGTGAAACCAAGATAAGCAAACAGAGTTCAATTGCTGGCCTGCTTCCTGGATACCTGTAGTTGAGCACACAGTGGGAACAGCTGGCCTAGTCTGCCCTTGCTCCCTGCAGGACACCAAGCCATCCTCTGTGCACAGTGGCTTTTGAGTTCCAGAGTCTTAAGCTAGCTCAATGGAGAACTCCTGGGCAAGAGACTGAACTGTCTTCACACCAGGGAGCCTGCACAGCCACCAAGAGTAGAGAAGGAGAGCAAGAGCGGCTGAGAGCAGCATCAAAGAGATGACCATATCATAACTTCAACCAGAACCAACAATGTCTGTTTGAAGGCTTAACTTCTGTTCAACCTTGTAAGAAATATAAAACGGGTCCCATACCCACTACTGAAGGAGATGTTAAATGCATGTAGAACAGAGCTAAGATATTAGCAATGAGAAAAAAGTCAGATCTGATTTTTTCCTGCAACTCAAACCAAAACAAAAATTAGACTCACCTACAATCCGTTGCCCATCTTCCGTTCTTAGCCGCACAATCTGCATCTTCACGTTTGTGCCACTGACAGATGCTAGAACACCCTCAACTTTTGTCCAGACACTCAGCACTGAACCACATAATACATAGTATGTACGGCAACGAAGACCTATTTCACAAACTAACCCCAAGCTTGCTTTTTTGCAATTGCCACGCCTAAGAAAAGTGGGAAAGAAATACACATATGTGAGTGTCTATATATGCACACAGACACATGTTTCTGAAAGGTTTACAAGGTCAACTCAAATTTCTTTTCTTTTTGTTTTTTTGAGACGGAGTTTCACTCTTGTTGCCCACACTGGAGTGCAGTGGCACGATCTTGGCTCATTGCAACCTCCGCCTCCCAGGTTCAAGTGATTCTCCTGCCTCAGCCTCCCAAGTAGTTGGGAATTTCTTTTTTTCTTGTATTTTTAGTAGAGACAGGGTTTTGCCATGTTGGGCCGGCTGGTCTCAAACTCCTGACCTCTGGTGATCCGCCCTTGGCTTCCCAAAGGGTTGGGATTACAGGCGTGAGCCACCGCTCCTGGCCGCAAGTTTCAAATAAACAATGTTTTAGCAGTATTTGCCTTTACTATTTCTTAGATTATAAATCTGTTGGCCTACTGGGTTATCATTTCCAATTTAAGGTATCAGTGCTGATTTTTTTATTTGTTTGTTTTGAGGTGGAGTTTCACTCTGTCGCCCAGGCTGGAGTGCAGTGGCTGGATCTCAGCTCACTGCAAGCTCCGCCTCCCGGGTTTACGCCATTCTCCTGCCTCAGCCTCCCGAGTAGCTGGGACTACAGGCACCCGCCACCTCGCCCGGCTAGTTTTTTGTATTTTTTTAGTAGAGATGGGGTTTCACCAGGTTAGCCAGGATGGTCTCGATCTCCTGACCTCGTGATCCGCTCGTCTCGGCCTCCCAAAGTGCTGGGATTACAGGCTTGAGCCACCACGCCCAGCCTCAGGGCTGATTTTTAAAACCACAATTTTTTCAGGGGCCTGCCTCCCTATAAAAAGGGTTGAATTTATTGTGTTTGCTATCTGTTGAAGCATTTTAGTTATTTTAACATCCATTATTTTACTATAGTATTGCTAGTTTATAAAATGATCTTGCTAGCCTAGCCGGGCATGATGGCTCATGCCTGTAGTCACAGCTCTTTGGGAGGTTGAGGGGGGAGTATTGTTTGACTTCAGGAGTTTGAGACCAGCCTGTGCAACATGGCCAGGCTCTATCTCTACAAAAAGTTTAACATAATTAGGCATGGTGGCTCATGCCTGTAACCCCAGCACTTTGGGAAGCTCAGGCCTGCAGATAGCTTGAGGCCAGGAGTTTGAGACCAGCCTGGCCAACATGGAGAAACCACATTTCTACTGAAAATACAAAAACTAGCCAGGTGTGGGCTGGGCACTGTGGCTCATGCCTATAATCCCAGCACTTTGGGAGGACAAGGTGGGCGGATCACGAGGTCAGGAGATCAAAACCATCCTGGCTAACATGGTGAAACCTGGTCTCTACTAAGAATACCAAAACATTAGCCAGGCTTGGTGGCAGGCACCTGTAGTCCCAGCTACTCTGGAGGCTGAGGCAGGAGAATGGCGTGAACCTGGGAGGCAGAGCTTGCAGTGAGCCGAGATAGTGCCACTGCTCTCCATGCTGGGCAACAGAGGAGACTCTGTCTCAACAACAACAACAACAAAAAAAACAAACAAAAAAAGCCGGGTGTGGTGGCACATGCCTGTAATCCCAGCTACTCAGGTGGTGGAGGCACGAGAATCGCTTGAACCTGGGAGGTGGAGGTTGCAGTGAGCCAAGATGGTGCCATTGCACTCAAGCCCTCTGTTTAAAAAAGAAAAAAAGATCCTGAGACATCCTGCCATGAAAAAACAAGCAACACCTGTGAAAATAAAAGAAGGGCCGGGGGGAAAGATCCTGCCAGTTATTTCTATATTATGAAACTACTGATACACTGGTTCTAAATCACATTAGTGGGAAGGACTCAGCAATCTAGAGGGGGGACGGAAAGGGGTGGGAGGGGAGGGAGAGGCTACATGTAAGTTTAAGAAGAAATGAGAAAAAGGGAGAAATACCACCAATGTTTTATGGTTAAAATTATTTTCAGAATTCATCAATAAAGATGTCCTTCTGGTTAGTACTAATTCAAGATGAATCTAATACACACAGTGTTAAACGTACATGTATAGGACACTTTTCTTACTGTAACTCAAAGCAAATGTTTGTTGTTTTTTAAGTTAATTTTTTTGTAGAGATGGAGTCTCGCTGTGTTGAGGAGGTTGGTCTCAAACTCCTGGCCTCAAGCAGTCCTCTCATCGTGATCTCCCAAAGTGCTAGAAGCCACTGCACTGTCCCCAGAGGAAATGTTTTAGAAAATGTTAGGGGCAGGCGCAGTGGCTTATGCCTGTAATCCCAGCACTTTGGGAGGCCGTGGTGGGCAGATCACAAAGTCAGGAGTTCGAGACCAGCTTGGCCAACATGGTGAAATGAAACCCTGTCTCTACTAAAAATACAAAAATTAGTTGGGCATGGTGGCGGGCGCCTGTAGTCCCAGCTACTCAGGAGGCTGAGGCAGGAGAACTGCTTGAACCTGGGAGGCAGAGGTTGCAGTGAGCCAAGATCGTGCCACTGCACTCCAGCCTGGGAAACAGAGCAAGGACCCCATCTCCAAAAAAAAAAAAAAAAAAAAAAAAAGGTTTGTAGGTTAACTTTTAAAACTTTTTTTTATTTTGAGATCGAGTCTCGCTGTCACCCAGGCAGGGGTGCAGTGCCACGATCTCAGTTCACTGCAACTTCTGCCTCCCAGGATCAAGCAATTCTTGTGCCTCAGCCTCCCAAGCAGCTGGGATTATAGGCGTCTGCCACCATGCCCTGCTAATTTTTGTATTTTTAGTAGATACGTGGTTTCACCATGTTGGCCGGGCTGGTCTTAAACTCCTGGCCTCATGTGATCCATCTTGACCTCTCAAGGTGCCAGGACTACCGGCAAGCCAATGGCACCTAGCTGGCCTACCTTTTAAAACATTTTATCTTACAGACTTTTTCTAATTTTCAGTGGCACTAATTTACTCTCATAATGAAAACCAAAAGCACTACTCACATCAAAGCCAACTTATACACCTACAGAAGGAGCCCAAACCATCAAAAAACAAACAAAAAAACCCCTCAAGCTAAAATTCATTTACACCTTATATTCCTTTTCATGAAGTGGGTCAGATACCGCAAGAGCATTAACTACTTAATGAGGGAGAAAACTATGATTTGCAGATATGAGAGTATACGAGGTCACAAAGTAAACACTGCAAGCTAAGGGGTGAGGGGGCACAGCAAGAAGCACTCCAAGACTCAACAACAAAAGTTTGCGTGTGCTGTGCTGTTAACTTTGGGCATCTCTCTGGTTTCTTAGACATTCCCTAGATCTGGGACACCAGTAAAGCTTTTTTAAAAAAGAAAGGAAGAAAGAAAAGAGCCCAGCTACTCAGGAGGCCGAGATGGGAGGGGTTTGAGGCTGCAGTGAGCTACGACTGGCTGCACTGTTCTCCAGCCTAGGTGATATAATGAGACTGTCCTTTGAAATAACCAACCAAACAAAAAAAACACGGAAAGTGACAGAAGGAAGGCGAAAAAGTTTTTTTTTTTTTTTTTTGAGACAGAGTTTTGCTCTTGTTGCCCAGGCTATAGTACAATGGCACGATCTCAGTTCACCGCAACCCCCGCCTCCTGGGTTCAAGCGATTCTCCTGCCTCGGCCTCCTCAGTAGCTGGGATTACAGGCATGTGCCACCACAGCCGGCTAATTTTGTATTTTTTTTTTTTTTTTAAGTAGAGACGGGGTTTCTCCATGTTGGTCAAGCTGGTCCCGAACTCCCAATCTTAGGTGATCCGCCCGCCTCAGCCTCCCAAAGTGCTGGGATTTTTTTTTTTTTTTAAATGGAGTCTCACTCTGTCACCCAGGCTAGAGGCAATAGGCGCAATTTTGACTCCTGCAACTTCCAACCTTCTGGGTTCAGGCAATTTCCTGCCTCAGCCTCCCAAGTAGCTTGGATTACAGGCGCCATACCACACTGGCATTTTTGTATTTTTTGTATTTTGTTTTATAATTGTTTTGTTTTTTTTTTTTTGAGACAGAGTCTGGCTCTGTCACCAGGCTACGGAGTTCAGTGGCAGGATCTCTGCTCACTGCAAAGCTCCGCCTCGAGGTTTCACGCCATTCTCCTGCCTCAGCCTCCCAGTAGCTGGGACTACAGGCGCCCTTTTCATGGCTAGTTTTGTACTTTTTAGTAGAGCGGGTTTCACCGTGTTAGCCAGGATGGTCTCGATCTCCTGACACCGTGATCCGCCCGTCGGCCTCCCAAAAGTGCTAGGATTACAGGCTTGAGCCACAGCCCGGCCTTGTTTTGTATTTTTAGTAAAGATGGGGTTTCACCATGTTGGCCAGGACGGTCTTGAACTCCTGACCTCAGGTGATCCGCCCACCTCAGCCTCCCAAGTGCTGGGATTACAGGCGTGAGCCACCACGCTCGGCCATGAAAAAGCAAGTTCTAACATGAAGGATGACTGTTAAAGTCACGCTGCCAGACAACAGTTTGGCTGGAAATCAGAAAGCATCAGTGAAGAGTAAGGAGGCACATAAACTAAACAGTTTCATAAACAGTACACAAACTACAACCATCCAGTAAATATCCCTGATGGAACACACCACGCCTGACAATACTTAATCTGTTAGTTAATTCATGAGGACATACTGGTAAAGAGTGAAGGTGTATTTAAATCTCAATTAAAATTTGGAAATATGGTAGGAAACATGAAAATACTAACCAATAAGCATGAGTACAAGTATCTGCAGATGAATTATACTGATCTAACCAGTGCATCAGAGCATCATCTGAGACGACCTGTAAAAACGAGAAAAATTTCACTGAAAACAGTATTGGCTGCAAATAAGCTGGTTTTTAGATCACGAGCATGTTCTAGAGCCGTTTAAAATAATCTCTACACAAAAAGCCTTACCGTTGCCATTAACTGAATCTGAACGTCATTTCAAAAGTTCCGTCATGCTGGTTCCTCTTATACAATACATTTTTCAAATAACTACTTAACTTTGTTTTCAAATCAGAATGGCTACAAATAATAATATAAGGTAATATTAATAAAATAAAACCTAATAGTAGATGTTAGGAAAAATGGTCGCTTACTGTTTTCTATAAATCATTGCAAAATATAAACATAGAGGCATCCTCACAATAAAACTAAGAGGTAGTGAGAAGGGCTTTAAACATTCTAACTTTTGTGATTAGCACGGGAAGCTTCCTTTACTGAAGAGGTAAGCTATTTCAAATAATCATTTTAGGCTGGGCACGGTGGTTCATGCCTATAATCCCAACACTCTGGGAGACCAAGGCGGGTGATCACTTAAGGCCAGGAGTTCAAGACCAGACTGGCTAACATGGCGAAACTCCGTCTCTACTAAACATACAAAAAAAAAAATTAGCCAGGTGTGTAGCACATGCCTGTAATCCCAGCTACTTGGGAAGCTGAGGCACAACAATCACTTGAACCCGTGAGGCGAAGGTTACAGTGAGCCAAGACTGCACTACTACACTCCAGCCTGGGCAACAGAAGGAGGCACCCTAGAAGTTTCTTAAGGCTGCTAACATTAAGACTGTGATATCAGCATTACAAAAGTTGACATTTTTCTTAAACCAGGCTGGGTGCGGTGGCTGACACCTGTTAATTCTAGAACTTTGGGGGCAGGGTAGAAAAAGAATTAGCCCGAGCCCGATGAGATGAACTCCAGTCCAGCCTTTGCAACATAGTGAGACCTCATTAAAAAAAAAAAAAAAAAAAAGAGGAAAATATAATTTCTTTTTTTTTTTTTTTGGAGACGAATCTCGGCACAATAATCACCAGGCTGGAGTGCAGTGAAGCTGGCGCCCGCCACCTACACTTAGCTGGATTTTTGTATTTTTAGTAGGAGGCGGGGTTTCACCATGTTAGCCAGGATGGTCTCGATCTCCTGACCTCGTGATCCGCCCGCCTCGGCCTCCCAAAGTGCTGGGATTACAGGCTTGAGCCACCGGAAAATATAATTTCATACCTAGAAAAACTATCTTAAACAATTTCAATATATTATAAAATAAGTTTTTTTTTTTTTTTTTTTTTTTTTAGGCTGAGTCTTGCTCTGTCACCCTGGCTGGAGTGCAGTGGAACAGGCCCTACCGACTTACTGTAGCCCGCCTCCATGTCCCAGGTTTTAAGCTGATGATTCTCCTGCCTCAGCCTCCTGAGTAGCTGGGACTACAGGTGTGCGCCACCACACCTGATTATCTTTTGTATCTTTAGTAGAGACAAGGTTTTAACATGTTGGCCAGGCTGGTCTCGAAATCCTGACCTCTGGTGATCCAACTGCCTCGGCCTCCCAAAGTGCTAGGATCACAGGCATGAGCCACCACGCCCAGCCAAAATAAGTATTCTTTTTTTTTTTTTTGAGATGAAGTTTCACTCTTGTTGCTCAGGCTGGAGTGCAATGGCTCCACCTTGGTTCACTGCAACCTCCGCCTCCTGGGTTCAAGCAATTCTCCTACTTCAGCCTCCCGAGTAGCTGCGATTGCAGGTATGCATCACCATCCCGGGCTAATATGTTGCATTTTCAGTAGAGACGGAGTTTCTCCATGTTGGTCAGGCTGGTCTCAAACTCCCAACCTTAGGTGATCTGCCCGCCTCGGCCTCCCAAAGTGCTGGGATTACAGGTGTGAGCCACTACGCCTGGCCCAAAATAAGTGTTCTTATATAATATAAAGTACAAATGAAAAAATACCTTCTTATATTTCTTTTTTAGATCAGCATAAATTTCTAATTTGAGCTGTTTCCCAGTATTTGGTCGATAAACTAAGAAAAGTTTCTTTTTAGGATTCACTTCTTTAACTAAGATGGCAGTTTTCTTGTTGTTCCTTATCTGTTTAAAGAAAATGACAAAATATAAAGATTTTACAACACACACTTTAAGACATGTTTTTGTATCATCACATCAGCATATATAATCACTTGAGACTGTAACACTAAGTAAGTACATAGATAGGTAACTTCAAAAAACACCAAAACTGCTTGTTTAAAAGACTGTAACATGGCCACACCCAAAGGGCAGTTATTGGACCTTAATTCCGGCTAAAACAAAGGTTAAAGACCAAAGTTATCTTCAGAAAACTATGTGGAATTAGCTTTAATGCACAAATGTCCAATACAGATCATTTTGCTTCTTTTATTTCCTGTACCTGGAACCCCAGTCAAGTAGCCTCAGAGAGATAAGAAAAACCAAGTGTAATAAAATGTTAACAGTAGAATCCAGGTAGTAGGCATTAGGGGTCTTCAGAGAAAGTTCTTTTAGCTCTGCTGTATGTTTTTAAACATCTCTCAGTAAAATGGAAAAATAAATATTACTCTCCTTTCAGGTTAACAATAGAATTCACGCCTCTCCAAGCTAAGGCCTTGGATAGCCCCAGTGCTCTGCACTTATCTACTCTGCCAGTACTGCCTTTCCTGATGTCACAGGGTTTTGAAGGGCAAAGTGAGAGATCACCTGATAAAGTGTTCTGTAAACAGCAAAGCTATGGCAGCAGAAAGCAAAAATGTTGAACAAATCGTCCACATATATGGAGATAAAAATGGAAGAAAGGGAAGCATTAGAGAAATGTTGGAATCCAGGTATGTATTTTTAACTTTTTTTTTTTTTTTTTTTTGAGACAGAGCCTTGCTCTGTCACCAGTCTAGAGTATAGTGGCGATCAGAAACGCACGGCTCACTCCTCTCGGGTTCCATGTTCTCCTGCCTCAGCCTCGAGAGTAGCTGGGACTACAGGCACCGCCGCCGCCCGGCTAAGTTTTTGTATTTTTAGTAGAGATGGGGTTTTGCCCGTGTTAGCCAGGATGGTCTCCAGTCTCCTGACCTCATGATCCGCCCTCTGCGGCCTCCCCAAAGGAGTCGCTGCGGATTACAGAGGCGAGCCACAGCCCGGCCAGGTATGTGTTACCCAGCCTTTTTTTTTTTGAGACAGAGCCTTGCTCTGTCACCAGTCTAGAGTATAGTGGCACGATCTTGGCTCACTGCAAGCTCCGCCTCCCGGGTTCAAGGCGATTCTCCTGCCTCAGCCTCCCAAGTAGCTGGGACTACAGGTACCCGCCACCATGCCCAGCTAATTTTGTATTTTCAGTAGAGACAGGGTTTTTCCATGTTGGCCAGGCTGGTCTCGAACTCCCGACCTCAGGTGATCTGCCCGCCTCGGTCTCCCAAAGTGTTAGGATTATAGGCATGAGCCACCATGCTTGGCCTACTTTTAACTTTTTAAAGTTGGATTTATGAGAGAAACTTTAAGAGGAAGGAGTTACTCTTAAAAACTCCACTTAACTCAAGGAAAAACTGGAAAATTCATTTCTTCCATAATGAAGACTGAACAGCTTCTAAACAATCATTTCTGGAGCAACACGGAAGGAAAAAGAAAAGTTTCAAAGTAAAACCATTTTCCCAGCCCTCTAACACAATAAATCATTGTTTGTGGGGCTATTAACTTTTTATATTAATTTTTATAATAAAAAACATAATCTTTTACTTTCTTCTTCATGAATATTAAAGACCCTTGGTCTCTTACTTTTTCCAACGAATTGAAACATTGTTTATATAATTACTGTAAAGTCATAAAACAATGGTTAAGGTGAAGATTATATTTAAAATTATTTATCAGCTGACAGGAAACATCCAAACCTATACTTACAGGATAGTGTTTAGACACTTAAGAATGGGCTCTGTCTTGACAGTGTCAGGTTAATTATACATCATCACAAAATAGTGGAAAGCGATTCTGACATTGACTTCCTAATGGCAGCACAGGTTACACACACTGAAAAGTATGGTAGCCTAATGCAGTGAAGGTTCAAAGGCAAACAAAGACCAGGAACGAGGTCTCTAGGGCCACCACTCCTCATGCCCAGCCACCTGTTGCCACGCAGAGAATGAAGGACCAGTATTACCACATCCTTCAACCTAAGGGAAGCTGGGGATCATGACTTTCATCACAATCTACCAACAGCGATATTCTGGCAATAATTTCAAATTAAAACTAATAACCAAGAGCCAGGTGCAGTGGTGCATGCCTGTAATCCCAGCCATTCAGGTGGTCAAGGTGAGAGGATGGATCAAGCCCAGGAGGAGTTCGAGACTGTCCTGAAAACAATAACCAACACCCTATGTGGACCAATCAAAATGGCCCCTATGGGGGAAAGCCAAGTAAAATACGTGAATTCTACTCATGTCAGCATCTTGGTTGTGATATCACAATACAGTTTTGAAAAATATTACCACTGGGGGAACTGGTAAAAGTATGCAAGATGTTTATCTGTATTGACATGCAAATCAACCTACAGTTCTTATAATGACATGCAAATCAACCTACAGTTCAATCAGTATTTCAAAAACCCCAAAACCACCAAGGCACAGTAGCTGACAACTGTAATCCAGCACTTTGGGAGGCCGAGGTGGGAGCATCATTTAAGCCTATGAGTTTGAGACCAGCCTGGACAACACAGTGAGATATCAACCGCAAAAAAAAAAAAAAAAAAAAACTAGCCAAGTGTGGTGGAGTGTACCTGTGGTCCCAGCTACTCAGGAAGATGAAGTGAGAGGACTGTCTGAGCCCAGGAGGTTGAAGCTGCAGTGAGCCGTGATCACGCACACCACTGCATATCAGCCTGGGTGACAGTGGGAGGAGATCCCATTACAAAAAACAAAACCAAACCAGAAAACCCCAACTCAACTAGGAGCCAGATCCTTTGAGAGCTTTTCTCTAGATCAAGGATCAACAGCTTAGGCCTGTGGAATAAATCTAGCCTGGCGCTTCTAAACTGAAGTAAGTTTAAGAAGGAATGAAGGGGCCTGGTGCGGTGGCTCACGCCTGTAATCCCGGCACTTTGGGAGGTGGAGGCGGGGGGATCATGAGGTCAGGAGATCAAGGCCATCCTGGCTAACATAGTGAAACCTCGTCTCCACTAAAACTAAAAAACTTAGCTGGGCGTGGTGGCACACGCCTGTAGTCTCAGCTACTCAGGAGGCTGTAGCAGAAGAATCGCTTGAACGTGGGAGGCGGAGGTTGCGGTGAGCCAAGATCGCGCCACTGCACTCCAGCCTGGGTGACAGACTGAAACTCTGTCTCAAAAAACAAAAACAAAACAACCCCAAATATCTTAGAGAACTGGTGAAATAAAAACTATGTTGTCTAAAGTAAGTCAGTATGAAACTCAAGATACTGTTAAGTATCTATACATATATGTATAGTTATGTGTGCACACACACACCCCTTAGTTCTGTCCACAGAGACAAATCATAACTGAAATAATGCAGCTGTTTTACTAACTGAAAAATGAGTCTTCAAGATATAAAGCATTATTAAGACTAAAGCAAGTCTCTGTCTTATGAAAAATGCTTAATTTAAGAAAATGGGCCAGGCGCGGTGGTTCAAGCCTGTAATCCCAGCACTTTGGGAGGCCGAGACGGGCGGATCACGAGGTCAGGAGATCGAGACCATCCTGGCTAACACGGTGAAACCCAGAAAAAAAAAAAAACAAGAAAATGTTGGCCGGGTGTGGTGGCTCACGCCTGTAATCCCAGCACTTTGGGAGGCTGAAGTGGGCAAATCACGAGGTAAGGAGATTGAGACCATCTTGGCTAAGATGGGGAAACCCCATCTCTACTAAAAATGTAAAAAATAATTAGCCGGGTGTGGTGGCGGGCGCCTATAGTCCCAGCTACTTGGGAGGCTGAGGCAGGAGAATGGCGTGAACCCGGGAGGCGGAGCCTGCAGTGAGCTGAGATTGCGCCACTGGACTCCAGCCTGGGCGACAGAGCAAGACTCCGTCTTTTAAAAAAAATAAAAATAAAAAAAATAAAGAAAATGTTAACAATTCAGCCAGGCGTGGTGGCTCACACCCATAATTCCAGCACTTTGGGAGGCCAAGGCAGGCAGATCATCTGAGGTCAGGAGATCGAGACCAGCCCGGCCAACATGGCGAAACTTCGCCTCTACTAAAAATACAAAAATTAGGAAGGGTGATGTGGCTCACGCCTGTAATCCCAGCACTTTGGAAGGCTGAGGCAGGCAGATCACCTGAGGTCGGGAGTTTGAGACCAGCCTGATCAACGTGAAGAAACCCTGTCTCTACTAAAAATACAAAATCAGCCAGGCCTAGTGGCACATGCCTCTAATTTCAGCTACTCGGGAGGCAGAGGATGTAGTGAGCCGAGATCGCACCATTGCACTCCAGCCTGGGCAACAAAGAGCGAAACTCTGTCTCAAAATAAAAAGAAAACATAAAATTCTAAACTCAAATCTAATAACATCCTTTAAAATGCATTAAGTAAAAACGTAATACAAATTGACAAACCCACAATTACAACGATAAATTACCAAAACAGAGAAAGCTAAACACAACTGGGAAACAGGTACAAAGTGAAGAGACAATTACAATATTGGCCATTAAAAAGTATTATATATCTGAATAGCATTTAAAGGAAAAGTCGTACTTGCAATGACAAGTAAAAGCCATCGTCTGGTCCTGTCAGCTCAGCCCAAATCTTGGTAGCTTCCTCCCATGACATTCCCCTCTCTACACTAATCTGTAAGAGAAACAACAAAATTTAAACTCATTTCTGTAAATGCATCTCATGGGAAGACGATAATTCCACATGCACAACATTTTCTAAACTTACTGTGTATAATTCTACGTGGCCAGAGGTTGAATACCCTGGAGTCAGAAACTTTTTAACATCACTCTTCCTCACCTTTTCATCTCCAGAACCAAGATCTTGAACAACAGAAAGAAACATATAAATGTAAAAAGAACATTTTTATAAGGTACACACATTTAAAGAATTTCTCCACTCCACATTTTCCCTGGGGGCGTTGGGAAGGATATTTTCCCTACTTACCTAAGATTCCCATATCGTATCTTCCATTTTTTTTGGCATTTTGAACAACTGCAGTAAGTGTGTCCGCAAAATACTGAAATAATGCGTTCTGCTGATGTACCTCCATGCCTAAAATTCTATTTAAGAATTTCCCTATGTTGTTATAATCTGTAAAGACAAAAGATGAATGTTTTCATGCATTCAAATAATTAAAAATTTTTTATTCATCTAGGCTTAGTTCGAGTCCCACTTTCTCTTCTAAAAGTCTTCCTTCTTAACTCTTACACTGTCCTCACAAGGCTGTAATCTGCCCATTTCTCTCTCTAGGAATTAGCACCACTGCAGGATATGCTCAAAAGAGGTTTGTCAAACTGAATTCTCAACTGTAGCGGCACAATTAGAATGTCTGGGAGCTTTGGGAAACTACAAATGTCTAGGCTCCACCCCTGACTTCAGTAATTTTTTGTTTTGTTTTGTTTTTTGAGACGGAGTCTTGCTCTGCTGTTGCCCAGGCTGGAGTGCAGTGGTGCAATCTTGGCTCACTGCAACCTCCCCATCCCAGATTCAAGTTCTCCTGCCTCAGCCTCCCGAGTAGCTGGGATTACAGATGTCTGCCACCACGCCTGTCTAATTTTTGTATTTTTAGTAGAGATGGGTTTCCACCATCTTAGCCAGGATAGTCTTGGACTCCTGACCTTGTGATCTGCCTGCCTTGGCCTCCCAAAGTAATGGTATTACAGGCATGAGCCATCATGCCCAAACAATTTTTTTTTTTAGACGGAGTCTCGCTCTACTGTTGCCCAGGCTGTACTGCAGTGGTGCAATCTTGGCTCACTGCAACCTCTGCCTCGCGGGTTCAAGCCCCACAGCAGCCAAAACCACCCAGAATGTTTTCAGAACATGAAGCTTCCCCTTTGGCTCAAAAGCATACGTCATAATGGACTTTAATACTATAGCAACAGTTATGTGCTACACAAAGTTAATAGTAGTACCTTTATCGAGAGTAAGAATTCCCGAGCGATCTTCTACATTTATCAGACCAACTCCTATCAGTCCTTGTCGAACATCTGTAAGAACAGGATCAACTCTGACTCATAAATTACAAGAGAGGTCTACAATGTACCACTAAGTGAGAAAAGGATGTTGCAAGTAACATCATGCCATTTAAAAAAAAAAACCTTGATATTTATATAAACATGGAGAAAATGTGGAGAGAACTGCCCCTGTTCACACTGTCATCTGTGACCTAAGAAGGTGAGAATGGAAGGAGGGTTAAGGGGACCACATTAACTCTCTTCATTATACATGTTAAGATTCTTTTCTTTTTTTTTTGCGTCTCACTCTGTCACGCAGGCTGGAGCGCAGGATGCGATCTCAGCTCACTGCAACCTCTGCCTCACGGGTTCAAGCAATTCTCCTGCCTCAGCCTCCCGAGTAGCTGGAACTACAGGCTAATTTTTGTATTTTTAGTAGAGACAGGGTTTCGCCATGCTGGCCAGGCTGGTCTCAAACTCCTAACCTGGAGATCCACCCAGCTCAGCCTCCCAAAGTGCTGAGATTACAGGTATGAGCCACTGTACCAGGCTGCAACATTATTGTCATTACTTATAATAAACAAGTTATCTATCTATCTATCCATCTATCTATATATTTTTTGAGACAGGGTCTGACTATGTCGCCCAGGCTGGAGTGCAATGGCATCATCTTGGCTTACTGCAACCTCTGCCTCCCAGGCTCAAGGGATCCTCTCACCTCAGCTTCCTGAGGAGCTGGGACTACAGGCGTGCACCACTGTGCCCGGCTAATTTTTTTGTAATTTTTTTAGAGAAGGGGTTTCTCCATGTTGCCCAGGCTTGTCTTGATCTCCTGAGCTTAAATGATCCACCTGCCTTGGCCTCCCAAAGTGCTGAGATTACAGGTGTGAGCCACTGCGCCTAGCCATAACCTGTAATTTTAAGAAGTTAGAAATAAATCAAGGAGTCTTTTTTTTTTTCTCCCTGAGACAGGGTTTCTGTCACCCAGGCTGGAATGCAGTGGTGCCATCACAGTTCACTACAGCCTCCACCTCCTAGGCTCAAGCAATCCTCACACTTCAGCCTCCCAAAGTGCTGGGATTACAGGCATGAATCACCGCCCCCAGCCCAGGGAGTTGTTTCTGACACTGCTGATGTCAAAAGGAGTGAAGGTATAGGGTTAAGACTTAACTGCTTTTGTGGAAAGCCGAGAGTACTTATGAACACCCCTAACTGGTATGCCAATATGAACTGTTAACAACACATATCAGTATGTGTTAATATACCAAAAGGACTTTCTAGTGAAAAATGCTAACTCCATCTGAGTGCGTTGGCTCACGTCTATAATCCCAGCACTGTGAGAGGCTGAGGTGGGAGGATCACATGAGGCCAGGATTTCAAGACCAACCTGGTCAACATGGCGAAACCCCATCTCTATTGAAAATACGAAAATTAGCCAGGTATAGTGGCGGGCATCTGTAATCCCAGCTACTCGGGAGGTTCAGGCAGGAGAATCCTTTGAACCTGATGGCGGAGGTTGTATGAGCCAAGATCATGCCATTGCACTCCAGCCCAGGTGACAGTGCGAGACCTTGTCTCAAAAAAAGAAGAAAAAAAAAAAGACATTTCCAAATACACGAACGAAAAAAGGCTATGCCACATGTATCCATCACCCAGTTTAAACAACTGTGAATTCATGGCCAATTTTGTTTCATTCAAACCTCCCACCCCTACCAATCAATCCTCAAAGATTACTTACCTAGGTACTTTTTCAACTTTAAATTGAATTTTAAAAGTTATTTGGGGCTGGGCACGGTAGCTAATGCCTGTAATCCCAGCACTTTGGGAGGCTGAGGCGGACAGATCACAAGGTCAGGAGATCAAGACCATCCTGGCCAACATAGTGCAACCTTGTCTCTACTAAAAATACAAAAATTAGCTGGGCATGGTGGCTTGTGCCTGTAATCTTAGATACCCGGGAGGTTGAGGCAGGAGAATGGCTTGAACCAGGGAGCTGGAGGTTGCAGTGAGCCGAGATCACACCACTGCACTCCAGCCAGGCGACAGAGCGAGACTCGGTCTTAAAAAAAAAAAAAATGGCTATTTGGCAAAGTGATTTTACTTAATGTACTAAAACGACTTTCCTCTTTTAAATCTATTATTAGACAAACATGCTTTCACTATATCAACAGTAAGAGCACCTTCATTTGAATAAAATTTGCTTTAATAAATCTGTTTAATACAAGATACTTATGTGTCCTAGTAACCATTAATTTCAAAGTTTTATACAATTTATGTCCAAAGAAAAAAACTAATATAACAGCAAACGTTACAACAGGTTTGAGTACATCTTTGTCAATAATCATTGTCGTTGTTATGAATATTTTTAAAACTTACCTTTAAAAAATTCTCCAGGATAGTCTGGAGGTGGTGATACCATAGGAGAATCCAAGTTTACAATGGATTTCATGACAATTTCTAAAGCATTTCTTCCATACTGCAAAAAAAATAAAAACCTTTAACCACTTTCAGCATTTGGATACTCTTCAATCACATTACCACCTAAATACTATAAAAACTATTGGCTGGGCACGGTGGCTCATGCCTGTAATCCCAGCACTTTGGGAGGTTGAGGCGGGTGGATACCCTGAGGTTGGGAGTTCAAGATCAACCTAACATGGTGAAACTCCATCTCTACTACAAAAAATTAGCTGGGTGTGGTGGCAGACACCTGTAATCCCAGCTACTCGGAAGGCTGAGGCAGGAGAATTGCTTGAACCTGGGAGGTGGAGGCTGTAGTGAGCCAAGATGGCGTCATTGTGCTCCAGCCTGCGCAACAAGAGCAAAAAACTCTCTCTCAACAAAACCCCCCAAAAACCACAAACTATTATTGTACCAAAGATTCAAAAAAGCAATTCTCAATTATCTTTATACTTATTTATGTTTTCTTCTTTTGGAGACAAGAGTTTTGCTCATCACCCAGGCTGGAGTGTAATGTCACGATCTCCACTCACTGCAACCTCTGCCTCCCGGGTTCAAGCGGTTCTCTGCCTCAGCCTCCCAAGAAGCTGGGACTACACGTGCCCGTGGCCACCATGCCCAATTTTTTTTTTCCTTTGACACGGAGTCTTGCTCTGTCGACAGGCTAGAGTGCAGGGGTATAAACTCGGCTCACTGCAACCTCTGTATCCCGGGTTGAAGTGATTTTCCTGCCTCAGCCTCCTGAGTAGCTAGGACTACAGGCTTGAGTCACCACGCCCAGCTAATTTTTCTATTTTTAGTAGAGACAGGGTTTCACCATGTTGGCCAGGATGGTCTCGATCTCTTGACCTCGTGATCCGCCCACCTTGGTCTCCCAAAGTGCTGGGATTACAGGCGTGAGCCACTGTGCCCAGCCACACCCAACTAATTTTTTTTTTTTTTTTTTTTTGAGACGGAGTCTCGCTCTGTCGCCCAGGCTGGAATGCAGTGGCCGGATCTCAGCTCACTGCAAGCTCCGCCTCCCGGGTTTACGCCATTCTCCTGCCTCAGCCTCCTGAGTAGCTGGGACTACAGGCGCCCGCCACCTTGCCCGGCTAGTTTTTTGTATTTTTTAGTAGAGACGGGGTTTCACCCCAGGATGGTCTCGATCTGCTGACCTCGTGATCCGCCCGTCTCGGCCTCCCAAAGTGCTGGGATTACAGGCTTGAGCCACCGCGCCCGGCCCACCCAACTAATTTTTATATAATTTTTTGAGACACAGTTTTGCCCTACTGCCCAGGCTGCAGTGCAGTGGCATGATCTTGGCTCACTGCAACCTCTGCCTCCTAAGTAGCTGGGACTGCAGGTGAGTGCCACCACGCCCAGCTAATTTGCTGTATTTTTAACAGAGATAGGGTTTCACTGTGTTGGTCAGGCTGGTCTCAAACTCCTGACCTCAGGTGATCCACCTGCCTTGACCTCCCAAAGTGGTCGGATTACAGGTGTGAGCAACCGATTCCGGCCTAATTTTTGTATTTTTTTTTTTTTTTTTTTTAGTACAGATGTGGTTGCACCATATTGGCCAGGCTGGTCTCGAACGCCTGACCTCAGGTAATCCACCCACCTGGGCCTCCCAAAGCGCTGGGATTACAGGCATGAGCCATTGCGCCTGGCCTTTATATATATTTTATACTGCCTAATTCATGTCTCTACACATAGCAAACGTGACAAAAATTAACTTCCTTTACTTCTGAGAACTCACAGTTAATTCATTCTCATTTGTTCTTCTTTTCCAAAAGGAATAAAGACAACCACATTGCTGTACTGATACTTAACATGTGATCTAACTTACATGTGAAATTCTGTCTTACAGGAAGTCATGATTTTAAAGCAAATGCATACGAGAGGCAGTTTTGTTTTAGACAGTAACTACCTTTCTTTCACGTTCCCTACAACTACCATACACTATCACAAGTTTTCAGAGATACTGAAAGTTGAAATGTACCTTATTATCAAAGTTGAACCTGCTCAGATCCCTAGATTCTGTTGCTCTTCTATCGCCATGTGTAAGTGCCCCCTATTAAAACAAAAATTTCAGTCAAGGCACAGGTAACCTTTTACCAGAAAACAGGTACAACAGATCATCTTTTACACACAGCCACACAACTCCAAAACTCACCAAACTCTCAAGTCTTTTAGCAACAATAGATGCAAATCTTTGTTCTCCTGCCAGTTCAGAAATCAGAAAGACATATTCAGGAGCAGTCACTTGGTTTGATCTATGAGTTCGTCCTGCAACGAAATTTTTTTTTAAAGATCATTGATTTTGTTCGCTGAATAGAATATTCTGAGATGGGCTGGGCGCGGTGGCTCAAGCCTGTAATCCCAGCACTTTGGGAGGCCGAGACGGGCGGATCACGAGGTCAGCAGATCGAGACCATCCTGGCTAACATGGTGAAACCCCGTCTCTACTAAAAATACAAAAAACTAGCTGGGCGAGGTGGCGGGCGCCTGTAGTCCCAGCTGCTCAGGAGGCTGAGGCAGGAGAATGGCGTGAACCCGGGACGTGGAGCTTGCAGTGAGCTGAGATCTGGCCACTGCACTCCAGCCTGGGCGACAGAGCGACACTCCGTCTCAAAAAAAAAAAAAAAAAAAAAAAGAATATTCTGAGATGTATTCCTAGCATTTAATACTAAACTGGTATTGGGAAACCACTAAACAAGAAAAATTACAGATAATGTTAAATTACCAAAACACACATAAAACTGCTTAATGATAGAAGTATTAGCATTGCTATCCCAATTTTGCTTAACCACACGTTACTGATACACAGTTACTCTGGATTTTCCCACAACTGTTTTTCAAATCATTGGTCACAAGAACATGAAGATGGAGGGAGGAGCTGTGTGCCTTTGGTGAAGCTACTGAGGTTGGAAAAGCATATGGAAGTAGCAGCTTCTGATATGGACCTAATACATCCTTAAATTTTATAAGGACACTCCTTGAGGAGCCCTGTTCTTGGAACCCCACAAATTCCCACCATATATATATTTTTTACAACTTGTAAACAGGCAAAAAATGAATTCATAATGCATCATATACTATAAGGTACATATAACACTCCCTAAATGCAAGATCTGAGATTTCGAGTTATAAGATATAAGACATTGGCCGGGCACGGTGGCTCAAGCCTGTAATCCCAGCACTTTGGGAGGCGGAGGTGGGCAGATCACAAGGTCAGGAGATCGAGACCATCCTGGCCAGCACGGTGAAACCCTGTCTCTACTAAAAAATACAAAAAATTAGCCGGGCGTGGTGGTGGGTGCCTGTAGTCCCAGCTACTCAGGAGGCTGAGGCAGGAGAATGGCGTGAACCCAGGAGGCGGAGCTTGCAGTGAGCCGAGATCGCGCCACTGCACTCCAGCCTGGGCGACAAAGCGAGACTCCATCTCAAAAAAAAAAAAAGACATTAAACAGGATTTGTTGTTGTTGTTGTTAGAGTTTCGCTCTTGTTGCTGAGGCTGGAGTGCAATGGCTCGATCTCAGCTCACTGCGACCTCTGCCTCCTGGGTTCAAGCGATTCTCCTGCCTCAGCCTCCCGAGTAGCTGGGGTTACAGGCATAAGCCACCACACCCGGCTAATTTTGTATTTTTAGTAGAGACAGGGTTTCTCCATGTTGGTCAGGCTGGTCGCGAACTCCTGACCTCAGGTAATCCGCCCACCTCAGCCTGCCAAAGTGCTGGGATTACAGGCATGAGTCACTGCGCCCAGCCTGTTTTTGAAGTCACACTTTGTCACCCAGGCTGGAGTGCAGTGGTGAAATCATATCTCACCACAATCTTGAACTCAAGTAATTCTCCCACCTCAGCCTCCTGAGTAGCTGGGACTACAGACACATGCCACCACATCCAGCCAATTTTCCTTCTCTTTTCTTTTTTTTTTTTTTTGAGATGCAATCTCCCTATGTTGCCCAGGCTGGAGTGCAATGGCATGATCTCAGCTCACTGCAGCCTGCGCCTCCCAGGTTCAAGCGATTCTCTGCCTCAGCCTTCTGAGTAGCTGGGAGTACAGGTGCGTGCCAACACACCCAGTTAATTTTTGTGTTTGTAATTTTAGTAGAGGCTCGGTTTCATCATGTTGACCAGGCTGGTCTCAAACTATTACCTCAAGTGATGCACCCACTTTGGCCTCCTAAAGTGCTGGGGTTACAGGCACAAGTCACTGCTCTCAGCTCAGTTTTTCTCTTCTTTTGGTAGAGACAGGGTCTCACTATGTTGCCCAGGCTGGTCTCAAACTCCTGGACTCAAGTTATCCTCCCACCGTGGCCTCCCAAAATATTGGGATTACAGGCATTAGCCACTGTGCCTGGCCTAAACCTAGGTTTTGATATGCACAAATTTACCCAATGATTCCTAGCTGGATAATTAAGTGAAATCCAGTTGTAGGAACTTACCGAATTGTTGAATTGCTCTATCAGCGCTCCAGGGTAATTCTAAAGTCATATGAACTCTTCGTCTTTGATTTTTAGCTCTCCTATCTGCTTGTAATGAAATACCTGAGCTGGCAGCTTCTGAGATGATAGCAATATTCTGTGTCAAATATAAGAAAAATAAAGTCACCTTTGCGTAAGAACAAGCAGGCCAGTGCCTTAAATGAAGTCCTTCAGCAGACTGCTTACACTCTCCTTCTTTCTCAACAATAAGACTCCCAATTTTATTTCCCAGTCTCCCTTACAGCTAAGTGTGAACATTCTCCAGCCAGCAAGATGTAGGTAAAATGTATGATGCACAGGAAATGTCCTTAAAAGCAGGCGACATGCCCTTCTCATCCCCTTGTCTCCTCTCTTTTAGGTAAAATGTAGAGGTAGTGACAGAGTCTGAAGCAGGTATCTTGGAATACAAAGGTAACTTGGAAATGGAGGCCCACATAATTTAATGAACAACATGGAAGATGCCTGGGCTTCAAGGGGGCATACAAGCCCTGCTCCACCTACCCAAATGTGTCCATGAGAGAAATAATCTTCTCTCTTATTGAAACCAATACTTAACAGACTTTGTATTTTCTGTTATTTAGCAACCAAAACTAATTCCAACTAATGTAATTCCTAATGCATAAGGGTGTAGATTAATGAAGCAATTACATAAAATAACTAATACCTGTACCTACAATCTTGAAAATATGTATCATTAGCTTTTTGTATATATATATTTTTTGAGACAGGGTCTCACTCTGTCACACAAGCTGGAGTGCAGTGGTGCAATCATAGCTCTCTACAGTTTTCACCTCTCAAGCTCAAGCGATCCTTTCACCTCAGCCTCCCAGTAGCTGGGACTGTGGGCATGTACTACCATGTGACTATTTTCCCTGTACGGGGGGAGCGGGGGTCCCACTATGTTGCCCAGGCTGGTCTCAAACTCTTGTAATCCTACCACTTTTGAGAGGTTGAGGTGAATGGATCGTTTGAGGTCAGGAGTTCAAGACCAGCCTGGCCAACATGGCAAAACCCTGTCTCTATTAAATACACAAAAATTAGCCAGGTGTGGTGGTGTGTGCCTGTATTCCCAGCTACTTAGGAGGCTGAGGCAGAGAACTGCTTGAATCCGGGAGGTGGAGGTGGCAATGAGCCGAGATCGCACCACTGCATTCCAGCCTGGGGGACAAAGTGATGGTCCTTCTCAAACAAACAAAAAGTCTACAGAAAGAGTCTCTGGGTCAGCATAGTAGCTCACGCCTATAATCTCGGCATTTTGGGAGGCAGAGGTGGGCACATCAATTGAGGTCAGGAGTTCAAGAGAAGCCTTGTCAATATGGTGAAACCTGTCTCTGTCAAAAAATACAAAAATCAGCCAGGCGTGGAGGTGCGTGCCTGTAGTCCCAGCTACTCGGGAAGCTGAGGCACGAGAATCACTTTGACCCAGGAGGCAGAGGTAACAGAGTTGAGATCACGCCACTGCACTGCACTCTAGCTTGGGCAACAGAGTGAGACTCTGTCTCAAAAAAAAAAAAAAAAAAAAAAAAGTCTCTGGAGGCACCCAAAATCTCTACAATGGTTGGATATGGGAATGTAATCTATAAGCTATTTACAGTAAATCATCTTAATATAAAATGATACAGCAATAAAATACACAGTGAAACCAAAGTTACTAGTAATATGGACATAAATATTTTAGACTCAAAATCAGAATGACACTACAATGACATCAGATGTCACACCAAGACGAACTAAGAGAACTTTTTTTTTTTTTTTGAGACAGTTGCCCAGGTTGGAGTGCAATGGTGCAGTCTTGGCTCACTGCAACCTCCGCTTCCCAGGTTCAAGCTATTCTGTTGCCTCAGCCTCCTGAGTAGCTGGGACTACGGGCACCTGCCACCATGTCTGACCAATTTTTGTATTTTTAGTAGAGGTGGGGTTTCACCATGTTTGCCAGGCTGGACTTGAACTCCTGACCTCATGATCCGCTCGTCTTGGCCTCCCAAAGTGCTGGGATTACAGGCATAAGCCACCATGCCCGGCGTGAACGAAGTGTTTTACATCATGATTAAATATTTCAAAAGCCTCCAAAGTACTCAAGAGCCATATCTAATTCTATGCATTATACACAATATTTATTACATTCAATGATAAAATAATAAAAACATGTAAAATATTCAGTAAGTAAGGGAAATTACTAAAAAAATATGTGTAATAGCTCTGTTGCCCAGGCTGGAGTGTAATGGTGCGATCTCGGCTCACTGCAACCTGCGCCACCAAGGGTTAAGCTATCCTCCCACCTCTGCCTTCTGAGCAGCTGGGACTACAGGCATGCACTACCACACCCAGCTAATTTTTTGTATTTTCAGTAGAGATGGGGTTTCACCATGCTACCCAGACTGGTCTCAAACTCCAGAGCTCAAATGATCTACCCGCCCTGGCCTCCCAAAATGCTGGGATTACAGGCCTGAGCCACTGCACCTGGCCAATATTTATTATATTTAATGACAAAATAATAAAAACACATACAATATTCAGTATGTACAATTACTAAAAAATACAGAATGACAATACTCAATGGACATAACTTATATTAAAAGGAAAAAAACTCTTCTGAAGCTTAATCTAAATATACGGGAATTGTTCTTTTCACTGAGAAGCATCCTAGTAAAACATACCTTATCTCCATCCATAAATCGTTGTTTTTCTGTGATGTTTAGTATTTCCACAGGCACATCAAGTTCAGATCTTGACTCATAAGATATGCTTCCATCATCGTTGCTCACAACCCGTCCCTTGCGGCCGGTCATCTGAGAAGCCAAACAATGTCATTACAATGAAGGTATCTGACTGCGGTGGATGGACTCAGTGCCTCTCTCCTTAAAGACACTTGGGAGATAACAGCACGGGCTGTGCTGCACCAGGCACTGAAGGATACAGAACACTGTAACACAGTCCCTGGAAAAAGCTTGACACATGGCCACGATCACAAAAGATGATGCGTGACAAGTGCAGTAACTAGGACCAGTGGCTTGGGACAGACACTCAGATACTGGAGGCAGCAGTTCATTGGGTGCAGGATGGCAACAAAAGTAGAACAAGAATTCTATGATCTAAGAAATTTAGATTATTATGTGATAATACTATAAATGCAACTCATTTTACAGGGGTTCAAATGGCAAAAATGTCACCAAGAGATACAGGCCTATTTACCTCAGCAACGTTCTCAGGGCCACCAAGTTCATCGATAAGTTCATCCAGGGTATTAGGGGGGAGGTCTTCAGCTAATTTTTCTAACTTATCAAGCAGGTCTTTCTTCATCTGCTGAGCCCTTTCCACAGCATCCTGACTTGTTATAAGGCTATTGTTACTGTTGGTGTTACTGTTAGCTAGGTAAAGAACATTTGTTAAAACTTAGTACAAAGTTTAAATATTTTTGTTTAAAAGAGTATTTCAAAAAGGAAGTTTCTATATGGATACCTGGTGTACTGTTAGGAGCAGGTGAGATAACTGGTGTAGATGAAAAACTAGGTCGTTTTGATCCAAGACCTGATGCTAATAAGGCACTTTGAATAGAATCTGGATCTATACTTTTCTTCTTTTTTTTCTCTTTGTTTTTCTTGTGGTCTTTTCTGATTAACCAGGGATCTGAGTGTTAAGGAAAGATATATGTCAAATCACTCGTTAAAACAAGTACAGAATCTTCAAAGGAAACAGCCTTTGAAATTTTTTCTTTTTTGAGACAGAGTTTCACTCTTGTTGCCCAGGCTGGAGTGCAATAGCGCAATCTCGGCTCACTGCAACCTCCACATCCCAGGTTCAAGTGATTATCCTGCCTCAGCCTCCGAGTAGCTGGGATTACAGGCATGTGCCACCACACCCGGCTAATTTTGTATTTTTAGTAGAGACAGGGTTTCTCCATGTTGGTTAGGCTGGTCTCGAACTCCCAGCCTCAGGTGATCCGCCCACCTCAGCCTTCCAAATTGCTGGCATTACAGGCATGATGAAATTTTTTATAGTGTTAACTGATAATTGATCACTACCTACATTAGTCATCCATACACCATAGGGTACAAATCCATGTTTTCAAGTTAAAAATAACTGCACAAAATTGAGGTTATCTTATCACATATATGAGGCTGAAACCTCCAGAAGGTAGATAAGCCTGGAGCTCTCCACCAAGCAAAGATTAGAATCTGTGTGATCATTTGTACTGTATAGAAGAAAAGGTTTCATATCCCATTTTCAAATACACTGAAACATTAATTATGCCTTAGTGCATATTTAATATACTGAACTTACCATTTTCATCATCCTCACTAGACTCATCTCTAAATGGGTTGAAATCGTCATCATCTCCAGAACTCATGTTTTTAGAGCTCTCATAGTCACTTTCTTCATTATCAGAGGCATCAGATTCACTTCCACTGTCATCAGAACTGCTACCAGTAAGGCCACCTACTTTTCGTGCTTTTTTGGCTTCTCGAGTTATTTCTTCACCTACCCCCAGTCACAAACAAGAGGGTCAGCCCAAATTCAATGTTTCTTAAGATCCAGTACATCATATTTAGTTCATGAATTAATTCAAATGAAAAGTGCAGAGGAAAAGTATTTATGTAAGTCAAAGAACAAACAGAATTCACAAGTCAGTGCAACCTTTTGGACTCCCATAAAAAATAAGGTTATAAACATTTATTCTGAAGAAGAGACTGGATACAGAAGTACTAAGTCAAGACTGCCTTCAAGTGTACCAGTTTCAAAACAAATTCAGGACAACAGAGTAAAAGCAGAAACTCTGGCATAGTCACAATTTGTGTATCGGATTTGAGAAGAGGCCTAATAATTATAGGTTTATAGACACAGAATACTTAGAAAATCAACAGAAAATCAATTTATAAAACTTTTTTATTTTTGGAGATAGGGCCTCACTCTGTTGCCCAGCCTGGAGTGCAGTGCCACAATCATAGCTCACTGCAGCCTCAACTTCCCTGGCTCATGTGATCCTCCCACCTCAGCCTCTCAAATACCCGGGACTACAGGCACATGCCACCATGACCAGATATTTTTTTTCCCAGTGTCTCACTCTGTCTCTCAGGCTAAAGTGTAGTGGCATAATCTTGGCTCACTGCAACCTCCAGCCCCCGAGTTCAAGAGATTCTAATACCTCAGCCTCCCGTGTAGCTGGGATTATGAAGCGCCCTGCCACCAGGCCCGGCTAAGTTTTGTATTTTAAGTAGAGATGGGGTTTCGCCATATTGGCCAGGCTGGCCTTGAACTCCTGACCTCAGGTGATCCACCTGCCTCAACCTCCCAAAGAGCTGGAATTACAGGCATGAGCCACCGTGCCCAGCAAGAAGTCAACTTCTAAAATCCAAACAGGGCTAGGTGGGATGGCTCACACCTGTAATCCCAGCACTTTGGGAGGCCCAGGCAGGCACACTGCTTAAGCTCAGGAGTTCAAGACCAGCCTGGCTAACATGGCGAAACCCCGTCTCCACTAAAAATACAAAAATTAGCAGGGCACGGTGGTGCATCCCTGAAATCCCAGCTCCTTGAACCCAGGAGGCAGAGTTGCAGTGAGCCAAGATGGTGCCACTGCACTCCAGCTCAGGTGACAGGGACCCTGTCACCAAAAAAAAAAAAAAAAAAAAAAAAAGGGCTCTTTTAAAGAAGACTACTGAAACACCCAGCTCTCTATATATTAAAAAACAGGTTTCACAATATACAAAGACACAGGTTTTAGTTCCCATGCATCATTAACTATCTCTGTGAACCTAGGAAAACTCTTTAACCTTTAAATCTTTCTGTGCTTTAGTGACATCTATAAAACTGGAAAAATAAGATCTAATTTCATATGGACCTCTGCCAGGTTATATGGTAGAATGTATATAGCCAAGTGCTTAACACACTGCCAACCACCAGTGAATTGCTCAATTCCTAATTTAAAACGGGGATAACTTGTGCATTCAAAATTGTACAAGTAACAGTGAAAATTTGGAATCATTTGTGAATTCATGGAAGGCAGTTCATTCCCAAAATATAGCCACTTTCAAATGCTTATGTTTGTGGTATTTTCGACATCAACTATTCTTTTTTTTTTTTTTTTTTTTTTCTTTTGAGACGGAGTCTTGCTCTGTCACCCAGGCTGGAGTGCAGTGGCGCAATCTCGGTTCACTGCAAACTCTGCCTCCCAGGTTCACGCCATTCTCCTGCCTCAGCCTCCCGAGTAGCTGGGACTACAGGCGCCCACCATGACGCCCGGCTAATTTTTTGTATTTTTAATAGAGACGGGGTTTCACCGTGTTAGCCAGAATGGTCTCAATCTCCTGACCTTGTGATCTGCCCGCCTCAGCCTCCCAAAGTGCTGGGATTACCTATTTTTCCTTTTTTAAAGTACTCACCTTTCCGCTTCTTTATTTTATTTTCTTTACAAGGACTATCTCTTGGTGAACTGTTGTTACTTGGAGCTGTCAAATCGATTCCTAGCAAACTATAAAGTTTTTTCCTGTCTGGAGCAGGAAAATGTTTTTCAATGAGTGACTGCAACACACCTCTGTAGGAGAGAAACAGCGACAATTACTGCTTCAGTTGACAAAGTAATTATATGTAAAGTCTTATTAAATATATTGAAATATACCTTGCTCAGTTTTACAAAATATTGATAAACAAGCTCAAATAAATTTTAATTTTCTAGCCCAAGGCTGTCCAACTAAATAATAAGAACGCAAGCCAAACCACATACACAATTATTACATTTTCTGATCGCTTACATTAAAAAAGTAAAAATAAATAAAACTGGTGGAACTAACTTTAATAATACATGTTATTTAACTCAATGTACCATGTCAACACATATATTTTACATTATTTTTTCTTATGGAGTCTTTGAAACCTGGCTCAGTACACACATACAAAAACATCTCAATATGGACCAGTCATTTCAACTGCTCAATAGCCACATGTGATGAGAGGCTGCCGCTCCGGACACGATAGTTCTAGGTAATCATGTACAGAAAAATATAGATTAGCAGGCGTATGTCTTGCTTTTTTTTTTTTTTTTTTTTTTTGAGACAGAGTCTTTGTCACCCCCGGCTGGAGTGCAATGGTCCAATCTCGGCTTACTGAAACCTCCACATCCTGGGTTCAAGCAATTCTCCTGCCTCGGCCTCTCAGGTGCCCGCCACCATGCCTGGCTAATTTCTGTATTTTTAGTAGCACGGGGTTTCACCGTGTTGGCCAAGCTGGTCTCAAACTCCTGACGTCTGGTGATTCGCCCGACTCAGCCTCCCAAAGTACTTGGATTACAGGGATGAGCCTCATGTATTGCTTATAAAAGGAGCATTTGAATGCATCCCGAGGCACAAAATAATAGAGCAGGAAGTTTATTTTGCTCAATTTACTACCAGAGTTTGAATCTGGAGGTTAGGCAAACTAAAAACAATGCCTAAAACATTTTAAAATCTATTTCTGAAGATCTCATGCTTATTTTCAACTTTATAGTAGACTTTTTTTTTTTTTTTGAGACAGGGTCTCACTCTGCTGCCCAGAGTGGAGTGGAGTGGTGTTCACTGCAACCTCCACCTCCCGGGTTCAAGGGATTCTCCTGTGTCAGCCTCCCAGGTAGGTGGGACTACAGGGGATGTGCCACCATGCCCAGCTAATTTTTGTATTTTTACTAGAGATGGGGTTTCACCATCTTGGCCAGGCTGGTCTCGAACTACCGACCTTAAATGATGCGCCCACCTTGGCCTCCTAAAGTGCTGAGCTTACAGGTGTGAGGCACCACGCTCAGTCAACTTATAAAGTAGACTTTGTTACATTAGGACGAACTACAGTTACTGTTCCTGTAGGTAATGGTAATTTCAAATACAGAACACTAAAACTGAAACTAAACCAAGCTGTCACAGATTTCCAAGATGTACAAGACAAACAAAACCAAGCCCTTCTGTTAGTTCACATACTCTATGTAACATTGGCAAAACACTTAACATTTTAGGATTATAAGATTTCTGGTATTGTTTTCCAACAGATACACCGTCACAGAAAAGCAGAAAACTCAGATCAAGAAAACGCAAAGATGATGCAGGTGAATCAAAAGTTTTGTCTCCAGGCAATGCCCACATTGGAACTAATCTAAGTAAGAACTCAAAAAGAAAAACAAAAACATTACTTGGCAGTTGAAACAAAATCATTCAATTCTCCCCCGCCCTCTTCCAAAGCTTCTAATGTTCTAGCTTCTCCTGTAGACTGTAGACCAATTACAACACACTGGAGAAAAAAGAAAACATGTTAATTACAAATAATGTTTGTGGTTTCTTACCAAGACATATTTTAAATATTTAGCTAAACAAAGATTTCAAACAAGAATGTCCCCATTATTATAAAACACACATTTGTTTTACTTATTTCTTCTATATATTTGAGACAGGTTATGTGTCAAAAATTTAGGCAGGAGACAGGATTACAGACAGTAGTAAGCAAGAGTGAAGCACCTGCCCTTGTAGAGTTTATAGTATCTTATCCTTTAAGTAGATAAACATTCACCAAAAAGAAAAAACCTTAATGCAATACACATCCATATGCTACCAGTGCTACCAGCTATGGATGACCAATTATAGTGATGTTTACTTTGTTATACTTTTCTGAACTCTCTAAATTCTCTAAGCAGGCATTGCTTTTATAATTTTAGGAAATGTGTTTTTTAAAAGTTCAACTATCCTTTAGGAAAACCCGATTTTACAAGCGGAAAACCTCAGCACCCACAAAGACTAAACAACATAACCCAAAACCAATAAATCTCTTACTGTGTTCTACTTACTTTTCCATTCTTGATTTCCTCTCGAGCTAGTTGCACAACCCTTTTAACTTTGGATGCTATGCATAAGTATTTGAAGAACCTCTGGTGAGCAGACCAGAACTGACCCCACATGGACTTCTTCATTCGTTGCTCGGCATCAATCAGATCTGCAGCTTGCTGAAACCGCTCTCTGGCGATGACCCACTGAAGATACACAATCAACATTTTAGACACTTCATCTTTGAGTCTAGTTATTTAAAAATACCAATTAAATCAAAATAATGTTAAGTGCAAGACCATTTAATATTAATTTAATAAATCATCTTTAGTAACTTGGGAATCTATTTCTCAGGATACTCACAGAGTTGTCTCAAGTTTCTTATTACCTAATGCAGTTATTTTACAAAATAATGTGATTTTAAGAACTACGCAACTGAAATAAATGGCTCTAACTTATGAATTACCTTAACAAAATGAAAACATGGAAAATCTGAAATATAAGAACATTGGTTAGACCAGGCGCAGTGGCTGAGGCCTGTAATCCCGGCACTTTCGGAGGCTAAGGCAGGTGAATCACTTGAGCCCAGATCAGGCTGGGCAACACTGTAAAACCTCATCTCTGCCAAAAAATACAAAAATTAGCCAGGCACGGTGGCACGTGCCTGCAGTCCCTGCTACTCAGGAGGCAGTGTTGGGAGGACTCCTTGAACCTGGTTGGTAGAGATTGCAGTAAGCCAAGATCACACCACTGTACTCCAGTCTGGGTGACAGAGTAAGACCCTGCCTCAAAAAAAAAAAAAAAAAACAACCAAAAATCCACATTGGTTAAACAGCCTATCATCTGGTAACTCATCTGGTTTGTTTTGTTTTGTTTTCGTTTTTGTTTTGCGATGGAGTCTCCCTCTGTTACCCAAGCTGGAGTGCAGTGGCACAATCTTGGTTCACTGCAACCTCCGCCTCCTGGGTTCAAGCAATTCTCCTGCCTCAGCCTCCCCAAGTAGTTGGCACTACAGGCGCGTGCCACCATGCCTGGCTAATTTTTTTCCGTACTTTTAGTAGAGATGAGGTTTCTTTTTTTTTTTTTTTTTTTTTTTTTTTTGGTACGGGCTTTCCTTTTTCCCCCAGGCTGGAGTGCAGTGGCCGGATCTCAGCTCACTGCAAGCTCCGCCTCCCGGGTTCACGCCATTCTCCTGCCTCAGCCTCCCGAGTAGCTGGGACTACAGGCGCCGCCACCTCGCCCAGCTAAGTTTTTGAATTTTTAGTAGAGACGGGGTTTCACTGTGTTAGCCAGTATGGTCTCGATCTCCTGACCTCATGATCCGCCCGTCTCGGCCTCCCAAAGTGCTGGGATTACAGGCTTGAGCCACCGCGCCCGGCCGAGATGAGGTTTCAACATGTAGGCCAGGCTGGTCTCGAACTCTTGACCTCAGGTGATCCGCTCGCCTCAGCCTCCCAAGTGCTGGGATTACAGGCATGAGCCACAGCGCCTGGCTTCATCTGTTGTTTTATAGCAGAAATACATTCCCACGGGCAGGAGGCATCACAATCACCAAAACTAACAGAAACATTATCAGATACATTAAATAAACACTAGGAAAGAAGAAAAATTCCTCACCAGCTTGACGGCTTTGTTATACATTTTAACATAGCTCTGAGAAAGAAGAACTTCCTCAATTTTGAAGGTCACTCCAGTAAAGCTCAGCTGTCGAGCAATGTACATTCCTCTAAGCTTCATATCCATAGCAACTATTTCCATGGCACCAACTCCTCTGAATAAAATTAAAACATACAGTAACTACCAATAAAGTAGAATTTTAACATACAGAGAACGGGCTTTAGGAATAACACATTTCTTAGATTGCTACTGAAAACAGTATATACCGTAAACTGCATTACCTCCGTTCTACTGCTTGAATAAAATCACTGAATTCTCTAAATGGAGTACCCTCACCCCATATGCCAAGACGGTTCATATAGGCCATGTTGCGTGGTTCAGAAGCACCTGAAAATCCCACAAATGAAATATATTATAGTTGAAACAATAACCTACAATATATATTTTTAAATAAGTAACTACTCACCAGTTGCACTAGCATAAACAACTCTGGCTTTTGGCAATTTGTTCTGAAGCTCTAAAACTGCTAAGCCTGTCTTGGTTGGCTTTGAAGAACCAACAGGACATAAGTTTTTGGCTTTATGACACTCATCAAACACTATCTAAATGGAATGAATTAAGGAATGTACCATGTCAGTATTAAGTATCTCCAGTCTTTCAAGAAGAGTTAACTTTTATTTCCCTGAGGCCTTCTGATTGTCTACTTTATGACTACAAATACACAGGAAGTCCTATGGGCCTTTCCCCAGTTACATCCTCCTCCCTCTAGCCTCAAAGACATTCACTGAATTTGGAATTTATCTAAACCAGCAATTTGCTTCTAAATTAAAACAGAGAAAAGAATCCACTGCAGCAAGAAGTTGTTATTTGGTAACTTATATCAGCAGAAGCATGATTGGTAACCAACTTAATCAGCATTTCAAAAAGTGACGTTCCTCATGCAGGACAGTTTAAAGACATACTGTGAACAAGTTTGGGACCACTAAGTTCTAACAGTTTTCTTTCTCTGAATCTTCTCGGGTATTCTGCTATGTAAATATGCAATGTTAATCCTCAAAAGGGGAATACAATATTCAGTATTCCTCATATCTATTAACATTTTTCCAAACCAGGAGGTTAGTTTCCTATCTGACAGGTAAAAAAACGAATCAACTTTCCAATCCCTTTGTACTCTAGGTAATCATTGAAGTTTACACTCCAGCAGTTCGTTTAATCTCAAGATTCCTGTTTCCCAAAAGTCTACCCTTTTACAATTTTGTTATCATTAAAAAATAGAAAAATATTTGCCATAAAGGATACCACTCCATCGAAGTCATCACCACACCAATGCAGAAGTTGTTTTAACCTAGTTTTGTACTTGCCGCCAGACTGGCTTTCACCAATAAGTGAAGAGTAAGTAGCAAAAATAACACCCTTTTTCACACTCCCATTATGTTTGGAAGAAATTTTTCCATATTTAAACTAAAAAAGAAAAAGAAAATAATTTAGTTAATTAGCATACCCTTCTCTCTGAAACACTTATCCCAACTAAACATTCACAAGCAGGAACTCTTGTTAGGCCCATGACAGGCTTCAGAAAACACAAAAGTACAAGGAGACACAAATTTCTTTGTATAGATGTATATAACACAAACACACAACTTTTTTTTTTGTTTTTTTTTGAGACGGAGTCTTGCTCTGTCTCCCAGGCTGGAGTGCAGTGGCCGGATCTCAGCTCACTGCAAGCTCCTCCTCCCGGGTTCACGCCATTCTCCTGCCTCAGCCTCCCGAGTAGCTGGGACTACAGGCACCCGCCACCTCGCCCGGCTAGTTTTTTTTGTATTTTTTTAGTAGAGACGGTGTTTCACCGTGTTAGCCAGGATGGTCTCAATCTCCTGACCTCGTGATCCGCCCGTCTCGGCCTCCCAAAGTGCTGGGATTACAGGCGTGAGCCACCGCGCCCGGCCTACACACAACTTTATAGTACAAAAATCCAGTTTTTGGTAGGGCACAGTGGCTCACGCCTGTAATCCCAACACTTTGGGAGGTCAAGGTGGGTGGATCGCTTGAGCTCAGGCGTTCAAGACCAGCCTGGCGAATATAGTGAAACCCCATCTCTGCAAAAAATACAAAAACTAGCCAGGCATCATGGCGCATGTCTGTAGTCCCAGCTACGCCAGAGGCTGAGGTGGGAGAATTGCTTGAGCCTGGGAGACAGAGGTTGCAGTGAGCCGAGACTGCGCCACTGCACTTCAGTCTGGGAGACAGAGCTGGGATCTTAAAAAAAAAAAATCCAGTTTTCAAAGTCTTAAAAACTTTATTACCACGAAAAAACATTAAAAACCAGACAAACTCCCCTATAAGAAAAAAAAAGTCGCAACTTACATTTATAGTGCACTTACTATATGCAAAACACCGTGATTAATTTCTGATACAAAAGAATTATGAGTAGTTGTTAATGCGCCCTTCTAATACTACTCTGAAATAAAAAAAAAAAATTCTAGATGCCAGTTACATCCTTTTAGTTCTGAACTATACACAGTCATTCAAGACACAGTATTTTACAGCCACAAATCCACCCAGTAAAAACCCACCCTAACAAGCCAGTTTAGGGCAACACTGAATTCAACTTAGGACTCGCCTGGGAAGTAGAGGTGCAGTTACTTATTTTCAAAGGGCTACTAGGGAGGCCCTTCCAGGAACCCTATCAGTCTATTTTAACCTTATAACACCAACAATTGGTGCATGCAGAGTAAGTCAATAAAGATTTGCTAACTGAACCTTAACATTCTAAAACACACTGGTACATGTTGTCTTTCACCTTACAGAACTGTTTTCACATGAGCAGAGGTATGGGTAACTCAAGTCCATTAGCTGTAAAAATACTGAAACCGGTCTGCCCAAGCCATAACTGTCTACATCACACAGGATTTGGTGACCTATAGTGCAAGGTATCCCAACTGTCTACACTGCACCCTTATGACATATAAACTATAGAAGACAGACACAAGTAACACTGAAAACTGAGAGAATCGACTGGTGTGCACTGTACACTTAGAGCACATCTCAATGTGGACTGGTCATTTACACTGCTCAATAGCCACATGTGATGAGTGGCTACTGCGTCAGTGTTTAGCACACAGGAATCCACAAACCAACAATAGTGGCTAGCACTCACTATGCTTTTTGTGGAGTAACATCAAAGTTTTCCAAAAAGTTTCCCCTTATATAGATAGCTATTATTATTTTCATCTCACAGATGAGTCAATATTTATTGAATGACCAACTGAATAAAAATATTTCATACCTTATTTAATGAATGAACCAAAATGTTTTTTGCTCCAATATCCCTTAAATCTCTTTCAGCATCATACTTTAAGTCATTTGAAACACTAAACCTGCCAAAATATTAAAAAGCACAAATTAAATACAAATTATACCATTCTAGAATTCAGAAATTAATAAAGCCAGGTCGTGACACTTCAAAAAAAAAAAAAAAAAGAAAAATACACTTACTCATTGAAACCAATCCCACTGAGTGCAGTGGCTCACAACCATAATCCCAGCACTTTGGGAGCCTGAGGCAGGAGGACTGCCTGAGCCCAGGAGTTCAAGACCAGCCTGGGCAACACAACAAGAGCCCATATCTACAAAAAATTAGCCAAGCATGGTAGTGTACGCCTGTAGTCCCAGCTACTCAGGAGGCTGAGGCAGGAGAATTGCTTGAGCCCCAGTGGTAGAGGCTGCAGTGAGCCAGGAATGTGCCACAGCACTCCAGTCTGGGTGACAAAGACTCTGTCTTGACGGGAAGGGGGATCCCATCCCCACATGCTAAAGTAATTATTCACTAACAAAAGCTTCCACAGCCAGTTTTTTTTTTTTCTTTTTTCTTTTTGAGATGGTGTCTCACTCTTGTCACCCAGGCTGGAGTGCAGTGGCGAGATCTCGGCTCACTGCAAACTCTGCCTCCCGGATTCACGCCATTCTCCTGCCTCAGCTTCCTGAGGAGCTGGGACTACAGGCACCAACCACGACGCTTGGCTAATTTTTTGTATTTTTAGTAGAGATGGAGTTCCATCGTTGTTAGCCAGGATGGTCTCGATCTCCTGACCTCGTGATCGGCCACGCCCAGCCCAGAGCTAGTTTTTAAACACTTACCACAATGCTCGTTTTCTACTCAACAAATAATTTTCATAGATGATTCCTGCTATCGTCCTTCCTTTTCCTACACCAGCACCATCACCTATTAAGAAGCCAGCACGATCTCCATTAGGTAGGAAAGTTTCATGTTGCTGAAAAACAAAAAGCTGGTAATTAATATAATCCTTCAGATATTTTGGTGATCAATCTTTCATACACTGTTTTTAGGAATAGAAGTATATTGATGTTATCTGTTTTTTGTTTTGTATATATATTTTGTGACTTTGTTTTTACATAAATTTCATACAGTTTTGGATTTTTTTTTTTTTTTGAGACGGAGTCGTGCTCTGTCGCCCAGGCTGGAGTGCAATGGCGCAATCTCGGCTCACTGCAAGCTCCGCCTCCCAGGTTCACGCCATTCTCCTGCCTCAGCCTCCTGAGTAGCTGGGGCTACAGGCACCCGCCACCACGCCCGGCTAATTTTTTGTATTTTTAGTAGAGACGGGGTTTCACCACGTTAGCTAGGATGGTCTCGATCTCCTGACCTCGTGATCCGCCCGCCTCAGCCTCCCAAAGTGCTGGGATTACAGGCGTGAGCCACCACGCCCGGCCAAATTTCAAAGTTTTGGCTTTTAATGTGGATACTTTCTTTTTTCTTTTCTTTTTTTGAGATGAAGTCTCGCTCTTGTCACCAGGCTGAAGTGCAATGGCATAATCTTGGCTCACTGCAACCTCCGACTCCCTACTGAAGCTATTTTGCTGCCTCAGCCTCCCGAGTATCTGGGATGACAGGCAGGCGCCACCACGTCCAGCTAATTTTTTGTATCTTTAGTAGATGGGTTTCACTGTGTTGACCAGGATGGTCTCGATTTCCTGACCTCATGATGCGCACGCCTCAGCCTCCCAAAGTGCTGGGATTACAGGCGTGAGCCACCACGCTCAGCTTAATGTGGATACTTTCTACATATTTACTGTATATTATTTCCTGCTACTCTCTCATGCATCAGGTAACTAAAGTTAACCAACTGGTGAGCCCGCCTACTCCCCTCATCAACACTTGCAGAATCAAATAGAAAGTTTTTTTTTTGGAGGCAGAGTTTCGCTCTTGTTGCCCAGGCTGGAGTGCAATGGCACAATTTCGGCTCACCGCAACCTCCGCCTCCTGAGTTCAAGCGATTCTCCTGCCTCAGCCTCCCAAGTAGCTGGGATTACAGGTGTGCGCCACCACGCATGGCTAGTTTTATATTTTAAGTAGAGACGGGGTTTCACCATGTTGGCCAGGCTGTTCTCAAACTCCTGACCCACCCGCCTCAGCCTTCCAAAGTGCTGGGATTATAGGCGTGAGCCACCACACACGGCCAGTGGTTTGTTTGTTTGTTTGTTTGTTTTTTGAGACAGTCTCAGCGCACTGCAACCTCCACATCCTGGATTTAAGCGACTCTCCTTAGGTTCCCGAGTAGCTGGGATTACAGGTGTGTACCACCACCATGCCTGGCTAATTTTTGTATTTTTGGTAGAGACAGGGTTTCACCACGTTGGCCAGGCTGGTCTCAAACTCCTGACCTCAGGATGACCCAATTGACTCGGCCTCCCAAACTGCTGGGACTGGGCCGGGCACCGTGGCTCACGCCTGTAATCCCAGCACTTTGGGAGGCTGAGGTGGGTGGATCATGAGGTCAGGAAATCGAGACCATCCTGGCTAACATGGTGAAACCCCATCTCCACTAAAAGTAGAAAAAATTAGCCAGGTGTGCGAGGCGGAGGCTTCAGTGAGCCTAGATTGCACCACTGCACTCCAGCCTGGGTGACACAGCGAGACTCCGTCTCAAAAAAAAAAAAAAAAAAAAAATGCTGCGATTACAGGCGTGAGCCACCACGCTCAGCCAAATTAAAAGTTTTGTATCGGCCGGGCGCGGTGGCTCAAGCCTGTAATCCCAGCACTTTGGGAGGCCGAGGCGGGTGGATCACGAGGTCAGGAGATCGAGACCATCCTGGCTAACATGGTGAAACCCCGTCTCTACTAAAAATACAAAAAACTAGCCGGGCGTGGTGGCGGGCGCCTGTAGTCCCAGCTACTCGGAGGCTGAGGCAGGAGAATGGCGTGAACCTGGGAGGCGGAGCTTGCAGTGAGCCGAGATCGCGCCACTGCACTCCAGCCTGGGTGACACAGCGCGAGACTCCGTCTCAAAAAAAAAAAAAAAAAAAAAA